>NC_133315.1:5057819-5178636 GCF_012295235.1 Primulina huaijiensis
AAAAAAAAAAAAAAAAGAAATAGTCTCTTGTATTGTCTATTTGAGATGGCCTCACATGCTGCGCGAACAGAATAATTTTTACATTTAAAAAAAAAAACTATTTTGGTTGTTTATATTAAATAATAATTGCAATATTTCAACTCATATCTTTAAGATACAAAATTATAAATTTGATCGAATAATTTATATATTTTCAATCAAATATATATTTCAAGTTATAGTTGTAGTATAGTAAATTGATATTTGTTATCACTTTCATTTATTTTATTTTATTTGTCATAATACTGATGTAACGTGGAAAATTAATTATGTGGCACATGGAATTTCGGACTTTCCCAACAAATCTGACTTCATGTAATCATGTCAGTGTTTTTATAAAAAAAAATAAAAAATTTAATCAAGGTTTTTAGAACTAAAAATGAAAGACAAATTAGTTACAAGACCATAATTTATTATTTTCTCTAAAAATATATATCGATATTACAAATAATATGCTTGGAATTATTATTTAAATGTCAAATATGTGTTGAAAATATATTTGAATGTGGTCGTGGCTGAAACACGTAGAAATCTATGGTAATAGTTATTTTCCTGAATTGTAAAATAATTTTTTTTTAATCTCAAATTTTACAAACCTTATAACAATCTAAGTGTTATGTTTCCATTATATTTTTACGGAGATAATTGTTGGAACCTAAGAATCACATGATTTTGGTTTAAATCGACATTTTTAAGATGGAGTGATATATGGTTATTGTTTTACCAATAATAACAATGAGTACTATGAAATCCACGTGTAAGTGTTTTGTGAAACGGTTTCACGAATTTTTATATGTGAGACGGATCAACCCTACCGATATTCACAATAAAAAGTAATATTCTTAGCATAAAAAGTAATACTTTTTCATGGATGACTCAAATAAGATATTCAACCCACGAAATTGATCCGTGAGACCGTCTCACACGATTTTTTAGTTAAATCGACATGTCAACTATGTATTTCATCATGTGACCGACAACTGGTGTCATATCAATATTTTATGATATCACGTCAATATTCACGTTAAATAAGAACAAAAGAAAAAAAAAGTGAAAATTAAGACCAAACTTTGATCACATAAAGAATAAAAAACACATCGTACAATCTACTTTTTAGCTTTCAGAATGGCTAATTTTTAACTTGGGGCTTCGAAGTTATGGCAGTCTGTTGATTAATTTTTAAATTTTGCAGAAAAAATTTTGGATGGAAGCAATGGAGATGTTGCAGTAGATTTTTACAGTCGGTATAAGGTTGGTTTGTTTAAATCATTTTATATTTATGTTTATCTTTTGTGTAACTTTATATAATATATGATATTTTGATGCAATTATGAAATATCATAAACAAATTCCCTTTAGTGTTAATATTTGGCTACTTGATTTTTTTATTAAAAAAATATGAGAGATAATTTTTTTGTAAATGTCCTAAAAATATTTTGGTTAATTTTTTTTAAAATAAAATAAAATAATTAATTTTAAATTTCTCAAAAACTTGCACAATTTAATACTGATTGAAGTAAATTCCATACGGATTATATTATTCAGTACCCCATCATCTAATAATTATTATCTTGAAAATATACATATTAAACAAATAATAATCAAAATTTATTANATGTTGAACGTTGTCTTATGGTATCATAATTTGGCGACAAATAATGTGCTCAGCGTCGCTCAAATAGCGAATCATATGCGTTTATTTTCCCACCTTTATTTTGGGTTATTTGGCAACTACACAAAGCTAACGCGTCACGAAATGTAAGCATTTGACGACATACAACACACACAACGTCGCTGATACGTAGCAAGAAATTTTCCCACCAACGTTCTGGTTCTTTTGGCAACATGACTCAGTTAAAGCGTCGCAGAAAGATAATCTTAGTGCGTCGCAAAATTGGTAAATCATTTCACGACGCGTAGCAAGCGTTGCCGAATTTTACTAAGTTTGTCAACGTCGCGAAATTTAAAATTTCTTGTAGCATCACTAAGATGATATATATATATTTAAATTTATAATATTGTTCTCTAATGAAAGACATAACATGCAGGATGATGTGAAATTGGTAAAAATTACAGGGCTCAATGCTTTTAGAATGTCTATTTCCTGGCCTCGAATAATACCAAGTAACAAATATTCATATTCTCTTGTTATTTAATTTATTTTTATTATCATATTAATTGCTAACTTATGAATTTTAATATATCTCAGATGGAAAGCTAAGCGGAGGAATAAACAAGGAAGGAATCGCCTTTTATAATAATGTCTTCAATGAGCTCCTCGCGAATGGTAATTAATATTTCAGCATATTATAAAAAAATTTAAAATTATTTCTCTAATTATTATATGATAATGTTGAATTGAATTAAATTAAAGGTATTACTCCATTTGTCACACTGTTCCATTGGGATCTTCCTCAACCTCTAGAAGACGAATATAATGGCTTCTTAAGTCCCCAAATAATGTAAGTACACATTTTCAATTCAAAAATGCCAAATTATATATAAATATATGTATATTATATGAAAATTGAAATATACAAGATAATTAAAACCCAATTTTATATATATGAAAATTGAAAGATACAAGATAATTAAAACCCAATTTTGATAAAATATATTACCAAAATTTAAAAAAAACACTCATACACGATGAGTGTCAATATCTAAGAAATTTTCATTGCATTTGTTTTTTAGGTCAAAATTAGGTTTTAATCAGGAAAATTGGTTAAATAACCTCGTTCAACCATTTTTTTTAAAGAAAATGACCTTCTCAAGTGTATTTGAAGAGGTCATTTCTTAAAAAAATGTTGACCGAGGTTTAAAAAAATACCTCGTTTTAATCTTGTATTTTTCAATTTTATTGTTGGTGTGGCACTGAACAAGTGTCACGTTAGCATGAAATCAGCGTCACGTTGAAAAAATTACTAAAATTGTAAAAAAAAAAAGATAGTTAACATGTATGAAAAATAAATAAATATACGGGACCAAATTATATTTTTCACAAGATTAATAAAAAAAAATTTGTTGAGATATACCCTACTCTTCCAGATTGCAAAAAAGAGTATGCTAATTAATGTTCAAGTTGTATGTGCAATGTGGTGGTGCAGAGATGATTACAGGGACTTTGTCGGTGTTTGCTTCAAAGAGTTTGGTGATCGTGTAAAGCATTGGATCACTATAAATGAGCCATATATCTTCATCGAAGGCGGTTACGACGGCGGCGCCGTCGGAATTCTGGCTCCAGGGAGGTGCTCCGACCGGGCCAAGTGTGCCCAAGGAAATTCGGCCACCGAACCTTATATTGCGGGCCATAATCTACTCCTTTCCCATGCTGCTGCTGTCAAATTATACAGGGAGAAATTCCAGGTCAATATTCCTATTCTATTTAAATATATCATCTATTTTGCTTAGATAAAATTATTTAAAATCATAAATTATTTTGTATCTAATTAAAATAGTTTGCTATTATTATGTCCCTTGTCCAATTGTTCGAAATAGATACAAATTCATCAAGAATATACAAATTATCCGTTCTGATTTTAAAATATGCTCTCACGATTTTATATTAAAAATTTGAATGTAATAATGATTTAAATTGAAATGAATCAAATATCTCTATCATAACCTTGTTTTACATATATTTTTTTTATTAGAGTGGAAACTCGCAGTCGTTATCTTATACTATGCATTGGGTAAACCTCCGGACTAACTCAATAGCTTACAAACTACATTGCGCAAGTCATGTATAATACGTCCAAGAAAGTGTTGGTATGGAAAATCAAAGTCTTTATCATTGATCAGATGTTAACCTACTTAACCAACTCGGACACATTTGAAGCTTTTTACAATTTTTTTTCATTCTTATGACGAATAGAACACCTACGTCTTTCACCAAAATTCTGAAGATTTCCTAAAAATTTCGCTAGTAATTAATGTTTTAAAATGAAACTAGTTAGTTAGATGTTGTTTGGCTTGAATAGATTCAAAAAATTTGTATAAAATTTTCGAATTTACTACCGAAATTATTAAAAATTTTATGGAAATGTTATTGAATTTATGGCCAACTAATAACGATAAATTTGTGTGATTAACACTTTTAGGGAAAGATTATTTAAATTATGGCTAATTTGTGCGGCAGGCAACTCAAAAGGGTGTGATTGGGATAACTCTAGTCTCTCAATGGATGGTTCCATTTTCCCGGAGTGACCTCAATATTAGTGCTGCCCGACGAGCCCTTGAGTTTGTGTATGGTTGGTAAGTTGTTGCGTGTTTGTACAGTCTTTTAATTTTTGATTTTTTTTGGAGTTTAATCATTTTTAATTAGTGTGATTTATATTAAAATAAGAATAATACTGAAACGTCCACTACTCGTTTTAATTTAAAATATACTAGAATTTATTTTCCCCATCATCCCGGCCGAAATATCAATATACATACATATATATAAATCTTTTGCACCATTTAAAATAAACCAACCGACCTAATATTTGAAAATTCAAAAGAACGTAATTCAAAACATGAAATCGTAAATCGTCAACCAAATCCTAAAATTAGAATTTTTCAAAATAAAATATAAACTCTTAAATCCTCTCAAAACTACTCGAAAACATTAAAATTCATAAAATTTTTAAAGTAATCTTAAATCATAAACATAATGCGAAAAACTAGCAAAGGTCCTCGGGTTATTTGCACCATGAGTCCAGCTAGTTCAACCATTAAATCTTCCATCAACATCATGTTCAGCTGCATCGATCACATCTAGTGAGTCTAATGACTCAGCATACCTTACCCATGATAGCA
Source organism: Primulina huaijiensis (assembly GCF_012295235.1). NCBI lineage: Eukaryota > Viridiplantae > Streptophyta > Magnoliopsida > Lamiales > Gesneriaceae > Primulina > Primulina huaijiensis. The sequence goes on from NC_133315.1 coordinate 5,062,659, forward strand.
AGTAATACGTATACATTCACAAGCAACAATGAAAATACGTTTAATCAAAATAGCTTTTCATAAACGTAAACTTTAAACATTTTTCTTCCATTAAGGGCACTGCCAGGACATCTAACATTTTTCAGGTGTAAAATGACTGTTTTGAAACCCTAACTTCCCAATTTATCCTTACAACTTAAAACGCGATTCAAGTTTGGATTTTATCCTTAGAACTTAAAACGACGATCCAAATCATTCCAAACTTAACATGACACCTTAAAATACACCCATAAATATTTCTTAGACGTAAACTTAAGCTCCTTGACTAATTTCTCACATTTTTAAAGCTTAGACGTACATCCCGATTTTAATCCGAATAGGCTCGAAACTTAACCAAACCTTACCAAAATTGAACTGTGGCTTAAAAACACCTAATCACACCCTATGCAACCCAAATCATGTCTTTCAGAACCCTAAAGATGCCTAGAAGGCTGCTGCACTTCCCTTGCCCCAGGTTCGAACCCTAGTTTGATCACCCAACCTATCCTTCGACTCCATCCCTTAACCACTCAGTCGAGAACTTATTTGACCATCCTAAGACCTTGACAGACCCTAGGGACCCTACTGGAACGAGCCTACAATAGCTAGCACACCACAGCCCTCAACCCGCCATCTATCAGACCCGCGCGCCCAAGGATCTTGCGCCAACCCCTCTTCCTTCGATCCAGCCCTCGTGTAGCACCCTAGGACCATCATACCCCCTTAGGTCTCCTGGTCACGTCCTAACAGCAGCTATGAGCCGTGCCTCTCTAGCGAACCTTGGCCGAAAACCTCAGCCCTTAAAACACAAATTTTCTTTTCATCCTCTTGCCCTAACCTTTCAGCCTTTAAACGTACACTTTGTTACCCTTAAACATGTGGAAAAACGTTCCTTTCTATAGCCCTACCATGTTAGCCCTTTTGTGCATCATAAGCAAGAGTTTTAAAAGATGAAAACTCTAATTTTATCATGTTTATGCCATAAAAACGAAAATAAAAGAAGTGCGTCATGTTTTCATTCAAATATGTATCAAAATATATAATATGATGTGAAAGATGAGTGAAGGAAGATTAAGACGTGCCTTTGAGTTTATTACGCATGAAAAACGACTTGTGATGCGAAAAACGTCGGCGGAGAGGGACCTCGCTGAATTCATTCGCATTCCACGTGATTTTCTCTATAAAAAAAAACATGTGTGTGTTAGTGGTTGTGTTGCTGATGGAGAGTCCTAGTATGTTTCTAGTGATGTGTGCGTGTGTTTGTGTTATATGTTAAAGGCTTTTAGGGCCTTGTTTATTATATAAAATACATGGTACAATTTTAGGTCCATTAAACTAGTATAATAGGCTCATTAGATAGTAATTAAAATATTTTATTTAGAGAAGTTTGTAAAAATAATTCCCGAACCATTAAAAAGTAACCCAATTTGATAAAAATCGATTGCCGATTAAAAATAAGATTCGACATGTAAATTAATCTAAAATTATACAATTTTCGAACATACGTATTAAATACATCATCTATTAAATAATTGAAAATAATTATTTAATAAGAAAAAATAATTATTTAATAAGATTGTTTTTCTTAAACTGTCTACGGTCTTCGTTCTACGTTCGAGCATCTATTGCTTTTAAAAAGTCCTATTTCATGCATTCCAGTAATATATTCAAATAAACATGAAATCATGATTTAAACATGCATTTAATACAATTAAAATACATAAGAAATTTGATAACTTGCATGCATGTGGTTCACGTAGACCTTTAAATTTTTTGGAATTACAAATACCACACTTGTAAAATTTGATAAGGGACATTATGGTAAATATATGTGAACTTGGCCATACCAAGGTGACCAATTGTCAGCCTCATAGGGGGGGTGAGAATTGGATTAAAACAAAATTGAACTACTTAAAACCAAGATTAAAGGAATTTTTTGGTCAACAGATACTACTAAAACAGAACAAACCTAACTTTTAGAAACTTTGTTTTAGAAAATCAATTTCCAATTAAAATTGTAATTTTAAATTTTATTTTATAAAAGTTCAATACTTCGATTTAACCAAAATTTTATGATAAAAACCAAATTAATCGAACATTTCATATGCATTGCAAAAGTCGATATTTTCATTTTACAAAAAGTTATACGTGCATACCATACCAGTAAATATTGCATCTGATACGTGCTTACAAGTAGATAGATTTTATATTTTAAATGCAATTTCAAGTATATATATAATGAAGTATGATAGTGTTGAAGTAATTTTTTTATCATCAAATGTTACATTTTAGTATTTATCCAATAATATTTTAATTTTTATAAAAATAAGTGTGTTATAAAGAGAGGTACTTTGGTCATAGCCAAATAGTACCTAGTTACTCTAACGTTTCACACGATTAATAATATAATATAGTATGGCAAAAATTTGTGTGAGACGGTCTCACGGGTCGTTTGTGAGATGGATCTCTTATTTGAGTCATCCATGAAAAAATATTATTTTTTATGCTAAGAGTATTACTTTTTATTGTGAATATCGGTAGGGTTAACCCGTCTCACAGATAAAGATTCGTGAGACCGTTTCATAAGAGACTTACTCATATAGTATATGTGTGGATCGATCTTTAATCTCTGGACTTAAGTTGTTTTTTTCAAAAAAAAAAAAGGTTTGCTGATCCTTTGGTTCATGGAGAGTATCCAAAAATCATGCAATCTATAGTTGGGAATCGATTACCGAAATTCAGCAAGGAGCAGAGTGAATTACTGAAAGGATCCTTCGATTTTTGGGGAATAAACTACTACACAGCCGTTTATGTTGCTCATCTTTCATCTCCAAATACCGTCAACCTTAGCAGTTCAACGGATAGTATGGTTCAATTTTCAAGTAAGCATATATTTTACCAGAATAAAATTTTTTTTTATATGAAACTCGAATATTTTCATTTGAAGGAAATTATGGAATTGAATTTAAGGAAAATTGGAAAAATCAGTCATCTTAGTAGAACTGTTAGAATCGACTAGCGATGTGGTCTGGCCCACAACATGCCATTATACATGGTCGGAAATTTCCAATTCAGCCGGTCAGCCCACCTATTTAATGTGATGGTCTGGACCTATTTGATTTCGACATATCTAACTGTCAGATTATGCAGGGTAACTTGTCCATTTATTTTATCGGGAAATTGGCCTTCAGTCCCCAGCCGTTGTTTTTTTTTTTTTTTTTTTTTTTTTTTTTTTTTTTTTTTTTTTTTTTNTTTACACATGAAGTGTACCACAATTTGTATGACATAGTACCACAATTTTGTGGGTAGTGAGTGAACCCAAAAAAATGTTTTGATTGGAGATTTTTCACCAACTTTCCCCTATTTTATGCAGCAGGACAGGTCGGCTTCCTGTTTTGACAGTTCTACCTCTAACTTTGTCTATATAAGTGTTTTTTGTCATTTGACTGGTCAAAATATGGTCCATCCCGTTGTTATTTTATGAGATAACTGACTAAATTTGGGAGACAGCTTTTATCAGTAACTTGGATTTTTCGTTTCTTCATTGTTTTTTATTATTCAAAATTTTGTTGAACAAATACAAGTAATTTATTTATTAAAAATAAAAAATGGGAATAGTTTGAGAGGTATTAGTAGTACCATTCCCAATTAATTAATACTTAGGCACTTTTGAATTTAATTTTGTTTACTTTTAAAGCTCCTAATATTTACTTGTATTTTGTTGTTTCTTGAATATTTTTGCAGCTGCAAAAAATGGCGTACCAATTGGCGAACCGGTATGTTATAAAAATAAAATTCACAAATTGCAAAAACATTCTTTATGTTATTTGAGTTGCACCATTACCACCAGCTATAGCTTTTGGTAAAGCGGCAAGCGCTCGGTTCTACAATTGGTAACAGAGCCAAGGTCACGGGTTCGATTCCCATCGATTGCAAGGAGTGCAATTATGGGGAGGGAGATTGTTGGGTTGCAATAATTGTCCCTGCTTGGTAGAGCGATCGAACCGTGGTGCTTAAACTGCTGTGCGGTTTATAAGATTTGAGTTGCACCATTACCACCAGCTATAGCTTTTGGTAAAGCGGCAAACTCTAGATCCTACATTTTGATTAATTAATTAAATGAAATTCGTCCATCCATCCAAATATAACATTAACAATTTACAAATCAAATTTCCTTACTCTGCCTTTATCCATATTTTTAGAACTAGTCGTTATGATTTTCAGACCGGAGTAAACGCCTTCTTTTCCTATCCGAAAGGCTTATATGAACTCCTCATGTATGTCAAGAAGAAATACAACAATCCGACTGTCTATATCACTGAAAATGGTATGGGAAAAAAAACCCTTTACTTTTAAAATAATTTGTTCTTGTGTGCATGCATCATTTTCTAATTGCTTTTTTTTTTCCTTTGGTTATAATCAGGTTATGGTTCAAAAAACAATGGTACATTAAAAGATGGTATTAATGATCCACAGAGAGTTAAGTTTTTCAGACGCCATCTTGCAGCCCTTCGAAAAGCAATGGAGTAAGCTTTATTTCTTTTTGCAAACAATTTTGGTTGTCATGTGATTTGATCATTTACATTCCTATTGTTTGGGGATCGTGCATGGTTCCTCTGCCATTAGTTTTTATGACATGACGACGAAAATAATGAACTCGATCGACGTTGTTATTACATGAAAAGTGAAATATGAATTGTGAACTATATAGGTTGAACCAAACATAACATCATCACATTGCAACTTGCAGCGACGGTGTGAATCTCAAAGGTTTCTTTCTATGGTCTTTTCTGGATAATTTCGAGTGGGCGTCGGGTTACACCATTCGGTTCGGGATTTACTATGTGGACTACAAGAATGGGCTCAAAAGAATTCCCAAGTTGTCGGCTGTTTGGTTCAAGAAGTTCCTTCAAAAGACTTAGGAGGCCCTCACCGGCCAGCCCCCCACCCCCGCCGTTCGTTTTTGAATAAATCAGCCCAATCTGTTTGAAGACGCAGTTCAGTTTATTGAAATAATAAATATCTTATTATGTGCTCTAAATAAGCCAACCGTTTGGTAATTGTGATTTGCAGTTTGAATCTTAGTTCATATTAGACATCTGAATAGCCGAGAATCATTGCATATCCTATGATTATCATTAGCGGTCTCTTGAAAAAACAAAATTTTAGTCAATTGTAGTAATTGGATTCTCGGGGTAACAAGAACCTAATCCCCCTCCTCCGACCAGATTCTTGAACTCGTCAGCATCTGGTCTTTGAAATGGTCTAGTGAAATCAGTTGGTTCGTCAGCTGGACTGATTTCACTGATTTAGTTGAATTGGTCAGTTGGGCTTTTCATCATTTGAATTCTTCATCAGCTCGTCGGGTTTCTGTAGGTCTTCTGCTGAATCATCTATCAGCAGGACAATCAGTTGAACTTGTCTTTGATATATCAGTTGGACTTGTTCAGTTTGGGCAAGTAGTCAGCACTCTTCAGTTTGCATCTCGATAGCTTCAGTTTTGGCTCGGAAACTGATCAGTTCGAAGCTTGATCAGTTTCAGTTTTCTACGTAAACTTATTAAAGACAAAATAACATTTTTTGTTAACATCAATATCAAAGTTACGAACATTAAATGTTCCGACAACAACCACTTGTTCTTGATTGTTGATTGCCAACAACCACATGATCAGTTGATTGTGGCCCTATATTTAATAATAGTAAAAAACCGGCAGGTCGGAACCAACGGGTCAACGGGTTTTGAACCTTAAAATCGTAACGGAACTACCTTGGTAGGTTACGGTCACGGTTTCGAGTCACACACGTTGACCCTATTACTCGGCCCGATAATTAACTGACATAAACGTATACCCAAGTTATACAAAGAATATAGTTAGTTGTATTCTTCGGCCTCTCGATTTGGGCTTTTTTCATGATGTGGCCCCAGACAAATTTTTTAAAAAAAAATCAAAATTTACAAAAATATGACATTGTGGGGGCTCTTTGTAAAACAGTAACGGTATGTTTGAATGCTTAAAATTTTTGATTTTGATTTGGAAGTAGAATTTGATTTGGAAATTCATGGATTTAAAATTTCATCTTGTGTTTACTTCGAAATTTAAAATTTTATTTATTGGTTGGCAAAAAAAAGACTTGAATTTGAAAATTTAAAATTTTATTAAAATAATCTTAATTATCTTCGACAAAAATCATGATTTAAAACATATTATTTACACCCTTTAAAAAAAAAAAACATATTATTCACATTATTAAAAAACTGAAAAATTAAAATTAATTTTATCATATATTTCTCTCTATCTTTTCAATTATATATTTGTGTTATACAAATTACATAAACTCTTATATAATTAATTAACTAATCTTAACCAACACAAAATGAACTATTAAAATAAAATAATCAAACATAACATCTAAATATTCAAATTTAAATTCTACGAATTAAATTATTTCAAAATTAAATATTCAACCACATCCTAATTTCATAAATAGAAAATAAATTATTATTAAATAAAATATGAAAATAAATAAATAAATAAATTTATCATTTAATCCAACCATTACATATAAAGATGGTAGAAGAATAATAATTAAAATTTTTTGTTATGGATATTTTTTAGTTTTATTCAAATACAAATCCTATCAAATCTGATCAGTTTTGAAAAGATTTATTTATACACAATGAAATCCAGTCAAATCTCTTAAAATCCAATTCAATTTTTAAAACCCAACTAACCAATCGGTTAAAACCACGATTTACGAATCTAAATCCCTTACGGTTATTAGGCCTCAAATTAAAAGATTTAAAAATATCTATTTTTTTAAAAAAAAATCCCTTATAAAATATAATTCCCTTGCTCCCTCTATTTAATATAAATTTGACCTTAAAAATTCTACAATTCTTAAATTATTTAAAATAAATATTTTCTTAACTAAAAACAAAAATTTAGCTTTTAAATCTTTAACACCTTAATAGTCTTCAGTCTTCTGTTCTCAGCCAACCACCGATATTCGCCTTAACATCTTTAAATTATGCGATCGAGCAAAGTTATATAATTAATCATTTAGTCACTCAAAATATATCATTTATGCATCCAAAATCGTTTAATTAAAATATTTTAGCAATTTAATAATTTTCTTGCATGCAGTCTACGTTGACTTGATTTTCGGACGTTACATTTATGCTATGTACGATCTATGTTTAAATTAAATGAATTTTATTACGTTTTACTTTTTATTACAGTTTGTGCATGCTGAGTCATTAGACATGATCGATACAGATGATTTAGATAAGGAGACAGGACGTGGTGACCAGTGAGCAGGCTAGGATCAGTGGCAGTGCGACCCGAGGACCTTGCAGATCATGATATTTTATTTATGCATGTTTTAAAACTATTTACTATGATTTTATTCATTAGTATTGGTGACAAACATTTTGAAATTTATTATGTTATGTTAGATTTTGTTTCCAAATTAATCTATTCGTTATTAACTGTGGATTTTTATGATTACGGTATTCAAATGTTCGAGTTTTATTATTAAATTGATTTTGTAAAATGCATGGTAATCATTATTTTATTTTAAGAGCTATGATTATAATTAATTATATAGTAAAAAAATTATTCTTTCGCAATTATTAAAGTAGTACTATTTTAAGTAAGGAGTCGTTACATATGAAGCCCAAGTGACATTTATCAAGTTGACCAGTCATACCAAATCCATATATAGTCTGAAGAATCAGTATGATCAGTTATTAAGGATCAGAGCTCAGCTGAAATATTGGATAAAACTTTCCGTACTAACAGTTACTGAAACTTAAACAGAATATCCAGTTTCGGCACCCTACCAAAACATGTCAGAAAGGACGATGACATGGAAACAACGACATCTGCATTTGGAAACAGATATATTTTGAAAAGATAACCATTGAATATTAAAACCTTAAATAGATCATTTGAACAAGCTCTAAGAGAGTTATTTACACCATCTATCTTTTGATCATAAAAGAAAACTTATCTTCTCAAAAAAAGCTTTCAAGAGTCCAACTAAAATAGCAACACACATTGATATATCATTATCTGATCATTTTCAGGATCAAATTTGTGCTAAGAATTTCTTTGTGATATTTGTGTAATTGAGAGTAAGAAGTCTTACCGCACAATATTTAGATTGAATTTTTATTAAAAGTTTCAGTTATGCATTTTTAAGTCCGACTGAAGTAAGTGATTTCAAATTGCTTGTAATCACCAAAGTTTTTAGTGCAAACATTTTGTGAGGAAGAAAGGATAACGTACCAGTTTTTGAAAGCTCCTAACATCCCGAAACAACTGTGTTTATTCATTTTTCAGTCTACCCTTCTTATTGATTTTCTTGATAAGTAATTTGTTCAATTAGTTTCAGTAAAACTATTTCCGTACAGTTCATACTGATTGATTTACTGAAAACCTAATTGACAAAAAAAACAAAAATTTCAGTGTTATTAATCCAACAAAAATGTTTTTGAGATAAATTTATTCACCTCTTCTAAATCTATTTTCAATCTTAACAACATGTATATGGGGAAATTGGATGAGGTGAAAGTGGGAAGTATGTCAAAATGTGGTATTGGAGGGGCCGTTGATGGTAACAAATGGGGACAATTCTAGCCGCAGCGGCTGGAGGTAGCAGATGGTGGAGATATTACTGCACAAGAGAATGTGAAGTACGAATCAATAATTTTTTTTGAAAATAAAATATGATTTTATAGTTACAAATAAGTTCGTTAATGATCAGTGATTATGAAAATAGGTAATACCAAAATTTACAAGAACTATCGGCCCACATAAAGCATGCATGAAACTAGTACACTTGAGAAGTATCACCCTTGTATACAGTATATACTAATTGACACGTGGCAAAATGTGGTGGCTGTTGTCTTGTTGACAATGAAGTATCTCTGTAATGTGTTGTTGGCAACCCAAAAAAAAAAAAATCAGACTGCCTCAATAATTTAGAAGGCTTTTTACCTCGTCGAGTGTAATACACAAGTATGCAAAACCTGCAAGAATTTCATGGTCTAGTGATATGATATAGTAAAAGGAACGAGACATCGAAATCCAGTGAGACTCTAACCCAAGATCATTTGAATTTCGATGTCTCATTCCTTTTACTATATATATATATATATATATATATATATATATATGCAAAATCCAATATTTTTCTCGTGCAGTCATTCCATAAGAATGGTGCGAGTACCATCAAAGTCAAAGGTGGGAAAAGCGAGTTGCCCAATGAAAGAGAAATTGGCTTTAGTGGAATGAGCACTGAAGGAAGTGGATTTCCAAGGCTTGTTTTGGTAATTTTGCTTCGACTTGGTATCCCTATTTTGAAGAAGATGAGGATTATGAATATACTCCTTGAAGCTTGAAACTATGAGAACAAAATGAGCATCCAAGGCACCACCAATTCGAAATTCGGAGTCGGTGCATACTTATAAGATTCTTTCCATAATGTGTCGATGAACACTCGAGCAGTGACAGTCTAATCCCACGTTCACTAATCCATATATATTTGGAGAAAAATGTGATAAAAAAATGAGGAATTTCAAGTTATACCAATAAAAAATCGCCAACAATTCTCTCTTTGAAAAACAATGGAACCTTCGAAATACCGCTGATATATATTTCAAGCAGATTTCAACTTAGAGGATGAAGACGCAAGATGAGAAAGTGTTTTGTGCCCCACAAACATCAAGAACATCCCCAGGATTCCCAGTGCCTTTAGGGTTGTGAATAGATCCAACTGAAAAAAAATTGTGAATTCATTATCAAGTTAAAAATGATTTATAAATAAATAAAATAAAAAAAAACAGGCTGAACAAATAATTGCAAGTTAAAATGGTTATTGTATAAAATACCAAAAGATGCGGCCAAAAATGCTTAAAAGAGGAAAATAATAGAGGCAAAACCTTGAACCAGAAGAATGCATAGAGTGATAGAACAGCTGCAATGCCCAAATGGAAGATAATAGCAAATGTTGCAGGAATAGTTGACCTGGGGAAATTCTTCATGTTGGCATGCAGGTAGAAGAGCTGTGGAGATGTAAACGCAAGAACTATTAGTCACAAAACAAGGGAACACAAAAAATAGTAAGAACTAAAAAATGCAAATAGGAAGTGGAAATATAAAATTGGAAATTACCCCAGCCAAGAAACCCAAAAATGGCAAGAGAACAAGACCCAAGAAAACAAGAGAAAGCTCTATAGGAGGACGCTTCTCTGGAGCCCTAAAAATGTGAGTTATTTCCGCCTTGGGCCCGAATCTAGAGTATGGGTCAACAGACTGTGGAGGAGGGCGAGCTGCCTTTTCAGATGCATCTGGAAGATCTAATTCAATAATGCCCAAAGGTTGCAAGAATGAGTTCTCCTGAAATAGATAAGAAAAGGAACTTAGCTGGACCTTGTAATGGCATATGTAAGAACTATGGGTCAGAGGGAATATCAGTGGTGCAAAACTTTCACTTCACGCAACATTTACCATGACAGAGTCACCAACTGTAATTTGAATGTCATATTTTCCAGACAAATAGTAAAACTTCTCAACCAGTCCCAAAAAATCCTTCAAGACAGAACACAAAGATATGGACAAGTAAGCCATTAGTAGAAATGGTTAGAAATTTAATGTGCAAGTATTAATTCATGATTCCTCAAAAGTCAATTTGAAGCTTATGTGACTTATTTCACTCTAAATTGCATCTAAAATTTTTGAAGCTCGCATGTAAATGGTGTCACAGTACTAGAGAAGGTTAGGATTTTCTCACTAAAACAATCTCGAACTTTTTCCCGGAGTTGCCCACCACGAAGATATGCTCAACTCCACTCTCATGTCTTAGTGAGAGGAATGCCTGCTTAAAACATGAGATAATCAAAACTTAAAAAATTAAACGAACAGTTTAAGGAACTATAGATTAGAACACCAACCTGGTGAGGCTTGAAAGCATGTCCAGAAGGAGACGTCAAAGTAAAAGACAACCGCAGTTTCTGGAGATGGTTTGCATATAAAGAAACATAACTCCCTCCAGATAAATCAACCCTGAATCACAAAATATACAACAAACTAAGCTGCTCTTAACTGCTTGCATAATGAACATAAAAACAATTCTGAAATTTGAATTATTATTATTATTATTATTAAAACTTCGAAAACTGTAAGCCAAGAACCATGATATAAAATAAATATAAGATTGACCAAAAACAAGAATTGAGATGAAGGAATAGAAGATAACGGCCAAGAGAAGACCTGTGCGAGGCTTATGTACAATTAAAAAATAAGGAAAACATGGTACAACATTGACCACCAGAAGAACAAAGAATGCAGAACAGAAGAGAGAGAACCACAAAACAGGAAGTATATAGCAGAAGAAATAATCAGCCAAAACAGAAAAAAGGATAGAACAAAATGAATGGTTTCAAAGGATGTACTTTTTGTGCATTTCAACACTCCCAAGATCACTGTCAAGTACCGCAATCTCTTCATTCTCAACTTGAACTACTCCAGTTAAATGTATAGGAACTTTCGTTCGCCCACCAGTTACATATGTTTTCTTATATTCTGGATCATCAAGTACAATCTACTAATTGAAAACAAAGAAGATCAGCAAAAAGAGGATAACTTTAAAGAATACACAGAATATCAAGAGGATGAGCAACAGGGTAAAAAAGTAAGTACCTCAAAAGAAAAAACGTAGTTCCCGATATCGATATTTGCTGGCAATGTTTCCAACACATGCATTCCACTGTCAGGGTCAAACTTGAGCTTCTGCATCATGGGAATCCAAGTGCTTCAATTTTTCAGGTGCATCGGTGGTCAATTGGTATATGTAATTTTTCAAATATCGTCAAAACAATACTGTGACTGAATAAGCAATACTAAGTAAAAGGAGAACCTGGTTAACGACAGAAGCATCTTTTGAACCTGAAACAAAAATTTGCCTGAGATTGACCATCAGTGGTGGAGCAACAGATCCCAACACAGTGTTGACCCGCACCTACAAAACATAAAGTGGCAAAGTAACAGAACAGACTTGCATAGAACAAATTTCTGAGATAGTCCGAAGGCAATTTAAGTTGAAGACTTTCAGCAAACATTTTATGAGTAATTATTCTGTTGAGTAATAGACTATGGTCATATGATTGGAAGGAACAAAATTTTGATTTGATGCATTACACAAGAGCCAATTTTTACATAAGCATTACACAAGTGCCAATTTTACATATTTTTACATTCACAAATGAAGTAAAATAAACAACTCATAAGGAGAAATTTTATCAAACTGCAAAAAACCTCAAAAAAATGATAAAAAATAAACCAAAAGAGCAGACAAGATATTAGAAATATGCACCTTAAGCTGGTCTGCCCTTGTTACTGAAAGCACACTTGAGGGAAGTGATAAAATCAAAGGAATAGATCCCCTGAAGAAAAGTCATAAATTTAGGATGGTCAATGGTTAACTTTTGTGTTGATGTACAATTGGCTTCCCAGCAAATCCAAATCAATTATATAATATGTGATGATATCCGAATACATCAATCAACAGAAAAGAACTATGTAATATAAATCAGGATCTAACTTGAAATTTTCAAATCAAAACGAGATAAAGAAAGAATTAGTTTAGGGATATAGCATGAATGCATGATATAGGGGCATTATATGGATACATATAAGAATTAATACAGCACAATAGTCACTACAAAGAAGCTGAAAATTACTTACCTAATTTTTTCCAAACAAGCCAAGGCATCAATTTGGTGATACAATTCTTTGGCACTGCCAGGAACACCAATGCCAAGGAAAAATTTTGCCAAACCCAAAATTTTCTCCCCTGGAAGCTGCAATCATCACACCACTGATTTTATATGGTTACCACCTTATTAATAAAATAAAGAATAGCGGATAAAAAACATGAAATTAATAAAGCAGTATCATAGCTCCTGAACAGCACACATTTAAACTTTCAGAGGTGGCTCCAGCAAGAGCTGAGATCCCATGGACCACAGAAGAGGAGGCTGAAAGAGGGCCCTGATCTCCATGTGAGCCAAGAAGCTTGTCATCAAAGTAACAAGCCCCATCATCTAAAAAGAGTAAATTTACTCAGAAGTCAGTGACAAAAATAGCATGATTGAATCACTGGCTAAGCATTCAGAAATAACCTGAGAAAAGGGCCAGGTTGCTAATTATTTGTTGGTTTCTAAAGACAAATAGGGTAAAAAAAATAGTTTTTTCGGTCACGAACCCACCATTCTTATCCATATTAAAGTCAATCATATGTAATCAAACACAAATTATAATGACTTATCATCTGGATCTTATTAATTTACAAAAAACTGTTCAAATCATTTGCTGGTCTCAATAACATCCGATGAACAACGCAATTCAAAACATAACATTTCAGAATGTCGAGGAACCATTTTAATACTCCTAAATCCTAATTCAAAAAACAACAAAAACAAAAACAAAAACAAAGGAGCATTACCAGATTGAAACTTGAAAGAAAGATGCAGTATAGCTGATTGTTGATGTGATTTTCGAATATTTTTTTCAAACAAAAAACATCAATACTCCATGTTTTATATCATACTTGTTGCACTCTTGATCTCAGCCTCTCAGTCTTGCAATATGCATCATCGGATGATGATCAAACAGCAAGTAATTACTAATGCTGTTCAAAAATGCATGTTACATCGATCTCACATTACTACGATGAAGCTTAAATTGAGAACTACTCTCATACAAGCATAGGTAACAAAGAAAACATCGTGTTATTTGGTCCACAGAGAGAGGGAGAGAGAGAGAGAGAGAGAGAGAGAAAGAGAGAGAATCTAAATGCATTTCAGCCATGAACGAGAATCAAACTCAAAATTTTTAAGTAGCACAATTTGCCTCTGTCACACAATCTCATCATCTCATGGCCCATGGAGAGAAGAAGACAGCTATTCCATAGTCAAATTTCAGCCAAAGTCGTAAGACAGTGGTTTCTTCTTTGTCATCACAGTTGGTTTGAAAGAATCTCACAAACTCATGAGATTAGTTCAAATGCTAACGCTAAACAAGATAAAATTTAAGGATATTTACCAGTAAAATTACAAGTAAATGTACGTAAAGAAACTGTAATTAATCACAACAGCAACACATACCGTATCTTTCAATGCTATCAAAAAGCTTCACTATGTCATTTTTCAAATTAGCAACCTGGAAACAAAGCAGGCATAGATCAGGATGCCAGAAACAACTAAATGTACTCCCAAAATATTCAGAGTTTGAATTATTTATATTTTTTTAAAGTTTCGAATTTTAGATTTATTTGTTTGGATTTTCGACGATGATGTGTAGGTTTTTATTGAGTTTAAAATTTAAGAGTAATGAATTTAATTAGATAGAAAAAATTTATTTTGCTTACATTTTAAGTAGTAAGCGAGGGTCGTTACAATATGTTTTAAGACAAATGAGACAGACAAACATAAGGCTCACCAGAGAACGATCAATCTCAGAAGATGCTAAAGAAATAACTCCAGCCAGGGTTTCAAGTGCTATCCCTATATAAGGAAACGGGATACAAAGACAATGAGAAGATGGTAAAACAACAGAAAGTGGAGAAAATTCAAAGCTGTAAACCCAAAACGATGAACCAGCTGGTAACAAAATTATGATTAGCAAACAGAGGAAATTTACGATCAATAATGGTCATAAAAAGAAAACCCCAATATTATATTATAGTGCCAGTAAAGACCGAAATTCTGTTATGTAAGTAATTACCAGCAGCCTCAGTGCTAGATTCAGGATTGTTGGAACTATATCTCCATCTTCCATCACTCTGGCTGAGATCCTGCCAGGAATCCAGTATCGGTTAGGCCTTGAGACAATATAACATATAGACACTTCTGTAATGGAAACCATATCAAACTGAATGGTGAACTACAACAAATCAACTATTCACCTTCAAAGAACGGAAAATTTTATCAGCATCTCTAAGATGAACATCGCTGTTGGAAGTTTGATCCTGCATATCAATAGCAAACATGCAAAGATAAACCTCAGCACAGATCAGGGATACAAAGAATCGTAAACACTGGTAGCAAAGATTGACGGAGAACCATATTAATCTCTATCATACCCCTGAGAAGCACAGCCGATTAGTTAAAATAAAATTCACAACAAGTGGAGAAATTATAATAATAGATTTACGGTGCAAGTATGTTTTTTGTTTTCTTTCTCCTTAATGAATCAATTTTCATTAAAGTGGTAATATGATTGTAATACAGAAGGCTTAAATTTTTCAGACTTCATGAACGATATTCATTACCTTTACAAGCAGTAAACTTCCTATGGAGTAGTAGAAATCAATAAGTGATTTGGCACCATTTAAATTATCCTTAAATCTATATGCAATTTCCTGCAAAAATAGTAAAAGACACGCGTTAGACATTAGATGAGTACCGCATCTGAACAAAAACAAAATGATAGGACAATATTTACAATACCGCAAACGCCTCGTCATTGAGCTCACATTTCAGTATGCCATTAACTCTTAAGGCATTGAACAGATCCTCTGAAGCTGAAGATGTTGAACGTAGGGTTTCAGCTACAGATGCACAAGCAGAAGCCCTCACATCAGGCTTCTTTTCAATTCCAAGAACCTCAAATGTTCTTAATGCCTCATACATCACTTTCAGGCTAAAAAATGGGTAAGTAAGATTAGCATCTATCAAACAGCAATTCATGACTAGTCTTACAAAAGAATCTTAAAAGCTATGAAAAAATTCTCTCAAGAAAAATGATAAAGGGAGAAAACACTACAAACAATTAAATAGCATTAAAGGATACTAGATATCAAGCATAATATCAGAAAGATGATATTTTTTTCAACTTGATGGATGACATTTTTCTGCGCTACCCCCACGTAAAACCCTATATCAGTTTATCGGAAACCAAAATAAACATTCACAAACCCCAGTATTTGTTCAGATCACGAAAAAATAATCCCGCAAAAGCTCAAGAAAACGATTGAAATTGCAAAAGCTCATAAAAAAATACCATACGCCCTATAAATATTAAAAAATCAAAAAAGATATGTCTTTTAATCTACCTCCCAAAAGATCCGTCGGATGGGTTCAACAGCTCCAGCGCAGCAGATCGATGGGAATCGGACACCGAGTTGAAGACTGCCGATTCACACATGGAAATCAACAACAACGATGCTAAAAGCAGAAACCCTAAATTCCTTGCCATTTTTAAGGCCGAGTTTTGTTAATTGCGGAGAGAATTTTCGAGCCTCTGCTCAGTGACTGAAATCCAAGGAGGTTTATGGTCAATGGAACTAAGGAGATTTATCCGAATTTCCAAATATGACCCCAAGCAATAGACCAACCCGGCCCAATTATAATTGGGCTCCAGATATTCGCAGCCAATACTGGGCTGGCCCAGAATAATAATTACTAGAATTATATTTCTAACGTATTAAATCGTTTCAAATTTTTCGTTATACAAAAATTTGGTTAATGTTGTGAATAATAGAGAATATAGAAAAGAGACAATGATTTCGAGTACTTTATTCATCATTTGAGATCTCTATTTACAGAGTAGATTTACAGAATTTGAATAATTAATAATATCAATAATCATCTACAATATCTTTTCTATAATACTCCCTCTTAGATGATTATCGACTCAACAAATTACTTTTAAGAGATGTGGGAGTTCAAATGCTGCCTCGTTAAAACCTTGTCAGTAAAACCCAATGGAAAAACCTGAACGAAGGAAAAATAGTACAACAATATATACTCCCCCTGATCTCAATCATCTGAGATCCTTCAACTGATGCATCCCTACTTGTGCACCAATTTCTTGAATGTTGAAGTTGGCAATGCCTTTGTAAATAAGTCAGCTACATTGTCGCTTGAGCGAATTTGATGGACGTCACTATCACCATTTTCTTGAAGCTCATGTGTATAGAAAAACTTTGGTGAAATATGTTTTGTTCTATCACTTTTGATGTAGCCTCCTTTTAACTGCGCAATGCAAGCAGCATTATCTTCGAATATTACTGTTGGGCTATCTTTGGCTGTTGGGAACCACATGATTCTTGAATATGTTGTGTCATAGATCTCAACCACACACACTCCCGACTTGCTTCATGCATTGCAATGATCTCAGAGTGATTTGAAGACGTCGCTGTTAAGGATTGCCTCACCGACTTCCATGATATAGCAGTGTCTCCTTGTGTAAACACATAACCTGTCTGGGATTTAGCTTTATGTGGATCAGAAAGATATCCTGCATCTGCATATCCAACTAAAGAAGACTTTGATTTTGTCGAATAAAATAATCTCATATCAGTTGTATCCCGAAGGTAACGAAATATGTGTTTTACACCATTCCAATGTCTTCGAGTTGGACATGAGTTATATCTCGCTAAAAGATTAACAGAAAATGATATATTTGGGCGAGTACAATTTGTGAGATATGATAGTGCACCAATGACACTTAGATATGGTACTTCTGGACCAACGATTTTTTCTCCATTTTTAGGTGGTCGAAAAGGATCTTTGTTAGATCAAGTGATCGAACAAATATTGGTGATGCTAATGGGTGTGCCTTGTCCATGTAAAAGCATTTTAATATTTTTTCTGTATATGATGATTAATAAACAAATATTCCCTCTTGCAAATGTTCAATTTGCAATCCGAGGCAAAAAAATTTCTTTCCTAAATCTTTCATCTCAAACTCATTTTTCAAGTAATTGGCAGTTTTAGTAAGCTCTTCTAGAGTGCCAATAAGATTTAGATCATCAACATATACTACCACAATTGCAAAACCCTCATCTGTTCTTTTTATAAAATCGCATGGACAAATAGCATTATTTATGTTTCCTTCTTTTAACAAATATTCACTAAGACGATTGTACCACATGCGACTAGATTGCTTTAATCCATATAAATATTTATGCAGTTTTATTGATAACATAGCCTTGGGCGCTTCACCATTTTATTTCGATAGTTTGAATCCTTCAGGCACTTTCATGTATATATATCACTATCAAGTGAACTATAAAGATAAGCAGTTACCACATTCATAAGTCGCATATCAAGAGTTTCTTATACTGCTAAACTGATTAGGAATCGAAAAGTCGTGGCATCCATCACTGGTGAATATGTTTCCTCATAGTCAATTCCAGGTCTCTGTGAGAAACCTTGGGCTATGAGTCGGGCCTTATATCTTACAATTTCATCATTTTCATTACTCTTTCGTACAAAAACCCATCTGTATCCTACTGGGATTACATTTTCAAGTGTTCGTAATACAGGTCCAAACACTTTATATTTTTCTAGTGAGTCTAATTCAGTTTGTATGGCCTTCTTCCACTTTGGCCAATCGTCTCTTTGTTGACAATCCTTAACGGATTGTGGTTCTGGGTCTTCATTATGTATGATGTCAAGGGCGACATTTAGGGCAAAGACATTGTCAACAATTGTGTTATTTCGATCCCACAATTTTCGAGATGATATATAATTTATTGAAATCTCATTATTTTCATGAGAATTTGATTCTTCAGAAATAATATTATCCAAGTTTGATTCATTGATTTCTCTTACTATATCATACAAAATTTCTTCTTCGGGAGCTTTTGAATTTTCTTTCTCTTGTACCTTTCTTTTTCAAGGTACAGTATCCTTGGAACCAATTGGTCGACCACGCTTCTGGCGTATTTTAGATTCATTTGTAGGTTGAATAATAGTTGGTCCTACGGGGACATCAATTTTTACAGGGGTATTCTCTGCATGTATATGTGACTTTGTCACATTCTTTGTATTAACAAAAACATCAGGCAATTGATTTGCAATTCTTTGCAAGTGAATGATTCTTTCAACTTCTTACTCACATTGATTATTTCGAGGATCATAATGAGATAGTGTTTTCTCATTCCAACAAATCTTTTCTTGTTCTTCGGGACACAACTTTATTTCCCCTAGATTTGGAAATTCCAATTCATCGAAGTGGCAATCTGAAAATCTCGCAGTAAACAAGTCTCCTGTTAAAGGTTCCAAATTTCTAATAATAGACGGTGAATCATATCCCGCATAAATCCCAAGTCTACGTTGTGGGCCCATTTTGGTTCGTTGTGTATGTGGGAGAGGGACTTGTACTGCACAACCAAATACTCGAAGGTGAGAAACATCAGGCTCTCGACCATAAGCAAGTTGTAAGGGTGAGTATTGGTGATAATTAGTTGGCCTTATACGAATCAATGATGCAGCATGTAATATGGCATGGCCCCACACAGATGATGGAAGTTTGGTTCTCATCATTAATGGTCTAGCAATTAATTACAAACGCTTAATAAATGACTACGCTAGGCCATTTTGTGTATGAACATGGACAACTGAATGCTCAACTGAAATCTCTATTGACATACAATAGTCATTAAATGTCTGCGATATAAATTCAGCAGCATTATCAAGACGAATTGTCTCGATTGAATGATCTGGGAATTGAGCTCGTAATTTAATAATTTGCACAAGTAATCTAGCAAAAGCTATATTTCTAGTTGAAAGTAAACTAACATGTGACCATCTAGTAGACGCATCAATCAATATCATGAAGTATCGAAATGGTCTACATGATGGGTGTATAGGGCCACAAATATCCCCATGAATTCTCTCCAAGAAGGTTGGGATTTCAACATCAATCTTTGTAGGAGAAGGTCTTATAATTAGTTTGCCTTGTGAACAAGCTACACATGGATAATCATTATGTAAAAAAATCTTCTGGTTCTTTAGAGGGTGTCCATGTGAGTTAATTATTATTCTGCGCATCATTGTTATCTCAGGGTGACCAAGTCGATCATGCCATAATTTGAAGCTCTGTTGGTCAACAAACTTCTGGTTTGTGACAATTTTGCTTCGACTGTTTTTATTGTTGTAAAATACATTCCAGAAGGGAGTGCACATAATTTTTCTTTTATCTGCTTCTGGCCAGACATAATAGATGTTATGCAAAGGTATTCGAAATTATTTTCTTTTAATGTTTCAATATGGTATCCATTTCGGCGGATATCTTTAAAGCTAAGCAAATTTCTACTGGATTTGCTCGCATATAGGGCATTTTCAATATATAGGCTTGTATTATTTGGTTAAATGATTTTTGCCTTTCCATAACCTTCAATAATTTTTGATGCACCTGATATTGTTATAACATTATTTTTAGCTAATGTTAACTCCAAAAAAAAAATACCTTTTATTTTGAAGAATGATATGTGTTGTACCACTATCCACTAAGCATTCATCCTGACATTTCATCGTTAATCTAAAATAAAAATATAATTCAATAAGATAAATATGATAAATAATGTGTAAGACTTTCAAAGGAAATATTTTATTGAATAATGAAAACATTTATTGAATAACAAAATAAACCTCCACGACAAATCCTAAACATGAACTGAACATCAAAATAAAAACGAGACCACGATAACCTAATAAACAATATAAATTCAAAGTAGGAACAAGACCAATTAAAGTAATTACTTATTATTTTCTAACACATCACCACCAATCAAATTATCTATATTTCCATCTGGATTAGCAAAGAAATCAGAGACGTCCAAGTGAGTTATATCAATTGGATCATCATTATCCACAAAATTTATCTCCATTTTACCATTTTCCTTGATTAATTTTTGGTATAGATCCACAAGATGTTTTGCCGCACGACAGGTACGAGACCAATGCTCTTCCATTCCACATCTATAACATTTTTCTTCATATACTTTGGAACTCTTCTCCTTTGCTTCTTCATTATTGGAATTCCACTGCTGGTGGCTTGTTTTATGTTTCTTTCCATTTTATTACTGATAGTATCTTCTTTGGCCACACCCACGTCCACGTTGACTTTCATTGTTATGATTTTGAGTGGAATTAGCATTCGCTTCAGAAAATGCAATTTCATATTCTTCAGGAAATATAGTTATATTTGCTTCAGGAAATGGTGTGGATCCATTTGGGCGTATTTGGTAATTTTTCATGAGTATCTCATTGTTTTGTTCAGTAACTAGTAAGCATGAGATGAGTTCAGAGTACCTTTGAAATCCACATTTACGATATTGCTGCTGCAGGAGCACGTTTGATGCATGAAAAGTGGAGAATGTTTTTTCTAACATGTCTTGATCAGTGACTTTCTCTCCACAAAGTATCAGTGTGGAACTAGTCTTAAATAATGCAGAGTTATAGTCACTTACGGACTTAAAATCTTGTAACCGTAGGTGCATCCATTCATATTGGGCTCTTGGGAGAACTACAGTTCGTTGATGGTCAAATCTTTCTTTTAGATTTTTCCAAAGCTCTCGTGGCTCTTTCACAGTGAGATATTCGACTTTCAACCCATCATTGAGGTGACGATGAAGAAAAATAAGTGTCTTTGTACGGTTCTGCTGGGACATTTCATTTCCTTCTTTTATTGTATCTCCTAAATTCATAGAGATAAGGTGGACCTCGGCATCCAAAATCCATGATAAATAATTTTTTCCAGTCAAGTCAAGTGCTTCAAATTCAAATTTGGTGATGTTCGCCATTGCAACATAAAAAAATTATATAATTAGAATTATGACATAAATAGAGTAAAATTGCATTACTATTATTGAAAATAAATATTATAACAAATTATGCACATGTTACCACTTTTGCTATGCAATTTTGAAATTTTGTTATTCTATTTGTTAAACTAACATCGATGCATATAAATAATGAGTTATTTTATCTAACCATTATCTAGTCTTCATTTGTGTATAAAAAAATATATATAAATGAACATGATATCATTTAGTTTATCGAATTTGGTGTACATTGAGATGTGCTCAATTAATAATTTATGTATCTATTTCAAATTGCATTAATTACAAATTGTAGCATTATAAACTAAAGGAAAAATAAAACTCCTTTATGCACAATTATTCTAAATACGTAAAAACAAATATCACATAATTCTGCCCAACTTCGTAAACAAGCCATATATTTCTTGAAAAAAAAATCCAACGCTTTGGACTTAAAGAAATACAAATTAAATTATAACAAAATTTTGTCTTAAAAAAATTACTCTCACACCTAGAATTTCTCACATTGCTGTTAAAAAAAATTAATTTTTTTCACAATTAATATCAATTATAGTGTTGTGATTGACTCAAAAATTATCATAAAACTATTAACTACTTGTATTCACACAATATTTTAGCGACTAGTTAAATCATCAAAATCCAAATAATATAAATCTTAAACAAGCAATCCAAGATATGATTAAAAAAAAAAAACAAAAACTTGAATCAAAACAACAATGCATTTATAATCAATATTCTTCAAGAATATTGTCGAAACATATGATAGTTGTCCAAATTCTTCAGGAATATGATAACGTTATATTTTATATCAATATTATTCATAGATATTAATAGATCTTTATGATTTTTAGACCAAGATTCTACGAGAATATTGATAAATCTTATTCATCTATATTTTATTCATAGATCTATAAATATTTTCAACATGAAATCGTGTTGTGCTACTTCAGGAGCATCAACATACAATTAAAAGTTGTGCTTCTTCAGGAGCATCAATATAAATCTATAATTTGTGCTACTTCGGGAGCATCAATATTAAATCTAATTATTGTGCTTCTTCAAGAGTGATGGAACGTGTGCTCGGCACCTTCGAAATGCTTTCAACACAATAACTCAATGAGCTGCAATAGCTCGTATTCTAAGAATGTATACATCGATGAATTAGATCAAGTTTGGTATTAAAACAAGCAGAAAACACTTGAAATAATCATTTGTTAAGAAAAAATGATATGTTTTACATGTTGTGCAACTGAATAACTGAAATAGAGGAAATCAGTTAGAGCTTATATCAGTTCAGTTATGGACAGAACTGAACTGTTATCGGCTGAAATGATTAAATCAGTTAAGAACAAAACAAGCAGTTAAACAGTTAAAAGACACATGATATGTTTATGAATGTTCGGAGACTTCAGCTGCTCCTACGTCACCCCTTCTACCTCCTCGGGTAGGATACACTAGAAGACTTAGATTTATACAACTGATTGTAAAAATCCTACACAACTTAGGACTTTCCCACTGCCTAACTGAACTCCTAGTCTAGACTGAAGGCATCACCTTCCAGCCAACACTTGTTTAACGTCCGTGTGACAAAGATTACATACACAAGTTTATTGTCTTTGTGCAAGACTGTATTTGAGTGGTGGTGTATGTGTTTTTGTGTGAGAACTGAACAATGAAAACTACCCGAAAGTGTTCTCACACACTGAGGGAAAATAAGCTTCTAAACTAAGATGATATATCTATGAAGTGTTCCCTCACAACTGGACGTAATTCTTCTTGTAAGCTGATATGCAATATGCGTTCCCACTCTCTTTTCTCTCTGTTATGTTCTGTCTTTTAGCCACCACACTTTTCTTCACTGAGCTTCAGCTTCTATTTATAGGCATTTGGATGAACGTACAGTGAGACTCAGTGAATGAATCCGTTGCACTTTGAATTTGTTCCTCGAAATCCATTCCGGAACTTTTGTCTTTAAGCTTCTGATGCAACATTCATGATTGTACTGTGATAGTACAATTGCTTTTGTACCTTTGCGCACAGTTTTAATCCATTAAGTAAGCTTGTCGTGATCTGCAACTGTTTGCTCCTAACTGATGTTCCGAACTGGTCAGCAACTGGTTCTTCAAAATGATCAGCAACTGGTCTTTGAACTGATCAAGTAAAATCAGTTGACTCGTCAGTAGAACTGATTTCACTGATTCAGTTTACCTGGTCAGCTGGGCTTTTCATCTGTTGAATTCTTCATCAGCTGGCCGGGCTTCTGAAGATCTTCTGCTGAACTACCTATCAGCTGGACATTGAGTCAAGCTGGTTGCGATGCATCAGTTGAACTGGTTCAGTTTGTTCGATCAGTTGGTTCTTTCAGTTAGCATCTCCGATAGCTTCAGTTTTGGCTCGTAAACTGATCATTTCAGTTTCAGCTATCTGTGCATTAAGGTAGATTATTAGAAACAAAATAACAAGTTTTTTTAACATCAAAATTAAGCAAATATTGCGAACTGATTTCACTGATTCAGTTTACCTGGAAGAGCACTCGTGCTGATAACGTGTTGTGAATATTAGAGAATATAGAGAAGAGAGAATGATTTCGAGTACTTTATTCATCATTTGAGACCTCTATTTATATAGTAGATTTACAGAATTTGAATAGTTAATAATATCAATAATCATCTACAATATCTTTTCTATAATAGCTAAAAAATTATTTTAGATACTCTCACCACCAATATTCTTTTCTAATCAAAAGCTAAGTTTGTAATTTTTTTGAATTTCCTAAAACACTCTCTATCATTATTAATTATTCTCTTCCCAAGCACAACACTCACAGTTATCCTCTCAATATTATGGGTGATCAAATTTTGTTATCACCAGCCTGAATTGAATTATACCGTCATTTCTTCATTTTTCAAAAAAACGCGATTAAAAATATTAATCATAAATCATACATTATATTTTGTCAAGAATCGCTCCAAACCGTCCCGTCTAAACTGATTGACATAGTATTTGATGTAAAGTTATAATAATATGTAAACAACAAACTTATTTAGAGAAGTCGTCATTCACTTTCTCACAACTCTCATTGAAAATTCTCAATCCTACAAAAGAAATCTCATCATATTCTTAAAAATTCTTCAAATTATTTTTAAGCGGGAGAAATCATGAATGACGAAGCAACACCTAGCGTCAAAGAAATAATTTTGAATGATCAAAATTGAATGTTTAATGATATTTTCGAATGATAAATTGAATCATGTAAGATTTTGTTTATTAAGATTATTACTTGAATAATAATTATAGTGATGTTTTAAAATTAGATTTGAATTTTTGATTTTCATTGTTGATCATTAACCAAATAATCTAAATCGTTCAAAACCGTAAATCTAATTTCTACATGTAAACCCAAGATTTTTTAAAAGACTAATTGAGCACACATGGCATTTCGGTTTAATTTTTTAAAGAAAAACTCAAAGCCATACCTCATACTCAAAATAAATTAACTAAACTAAATTGATACTGACTCAAGCTAAAATTATTAAGTTACGATAACAAATAAACTAAACTGACAAGACTATCGTTGAAAGAGCATTATTTGTGTTTATCAACTTCGGTGACATAAGAAGAGACAGATAAAACTTTTATAGACAAATCAAGCTGATCAACTCAGTTGTTTTGCTATGCATCTTACAACAGCTCAACTGGAATCAAGCTGTCAGCATTTAATATGTGAGAAAAAAAGACCAGGTGTTTGATTGATTTGACGACACTCTCTTAAGACAACAAAAGTTATCTCCGAGTGGTCAGCAAAGACGGAATAAAGATTTGTTGGTTGTCCTTTTCAGCTAATGTCCAAAGAATTTGAATTATCCATTTCTATATTTAGAAACACGATAAGGACACGTGGTGTTTTCTTCTAGATTGTCGGCTACCAGTACATCTATGAGTACAATATATATTTCTTATGAAACGTCTCTAACTCATTTTTTCTATAAAATATACTAGAATTTTTTTTATAGCTCTCGGCCGAACATATATATATACTTTTGCACCATTAAAATAATTCACCATCTATTTTACTCAAAAACTCAGTAAAAGTCATAAAATCGTTAACGTTACACCAAACCTAAAAACTAGCATTTTTCAAAAATAGGCATAAACATCATAAATCCTCTCAAAAATCACTATAACTTCCAAAAGTCATAAAAATCTTTAAAGTACAGTAAAATCAATAACTACGGAAAAACTAGCAAAGTTCCTCGGGTTAGTGCACCATCCGTCCAGCCAGTTTAGTCATCCAATCCTCTTGTCTCAACAGTAAAATTCTCACCCGCATTATTCACACCTAGTGAGTCTATTGACTCAGCAAGCCTTAACCATAGTAACAAGTAATATGTATACATCCACATGCATCAGTGAAAATACTTTTAATAAAAATAGCTTTTTCATGAGCATGCATAAACTTAAACATTTTCTTTCATCATATACTTTTCATTTCATCATATACATATACATTTTCTTTTGGGTGAAATCCGTTCATTAATTGTGACCATCCTTTCCATCTTTTGTTCGATTGATCAATCTCAGCTGTAACCATGGTATCAAGCAACAATAACCACTTTTCCGTTCTTTGCGTTAGCCTATATTTGGTGGGGACACTAGCAACAACTTTTTCGTTACTGAGCCTTGGCCTATGGAAATTCGGTATTGGGTTCCCACTGTGCTTAGTCCCGTAAACGGGTTCCACTGGAGCTTAGTCTTTCACGAATCCCCATGTCCTTACCGTCACAATTAAGTCATTTCATTCAACACATGTTCAATGTTTCCATCATTTTATAAAAATACATGCATATATATCATATTTTTTTAAACCAAGCATGCAATATATCTTTTAGCACTTAATATTTTCCATCAAAAATTCTATAACCTTTCAAAATAAACATTTTAACATTTATTACAACATTCAGGACACTACCAGGACTCCTAATATTTTTCAGGTGTAAAATGACTATTTTGTCTCTGAAACCCTATTTTTCTCATTTTACCACTGGACCTCAAAACTTCGACCCAAATCCATCCAAACTTACCATGACACCTTAAAACACACCCATAAACATTTCTTAGACGCAAACTTAAGCCTCTTTAAATTCGTTATTCGTTTTAAAACTTGAACAAAAGTCCCGGAATCAACCCAAATCTTAACCAAACTTTCACCATAGCTTAACACCTAACCAACCTCTTTACAACCCAATTCAAGCCATTTAGAAACCTTAGCAACCACCTAGAACCCTATTGAAATTTTTTCACTTTTTAACTAAACCCCAGCCCTAACCATCCATGAGTTCCTTCGATCCTAGCCCCTAACCGACTAGACCAGACCCTGACCAGCCTTCATAGGACCAAGACCGACCCCTTAGGACCCCTTTGGATCAATATTAGCTAGCCATGCACGATGATGTGCATGGTTCGTTCCTAACTTCTCACGTGCAAGGCTAGGATGGGCCCTAGCCGTGCGCATACCCATCCTCGCCCATCCAGCCGTCCTGGGACAACCATGGCTCATGGCTAGGACCCTCACGAGCCCAAACCCTTGCCTGGACAACCCATACACAGCCCTCTTTTCTTTTCCAAACAAACTGAGCCCTAGATCCCCTTAAGAGGCACGACCGAAGGCTCCTTCCCCTCGCCTCCTTCCAGCCTTGATCAACCCCATATAGGACTCCTAAACATTCCATAAATCATGCTCATATTGTCCCTAACTTGGAATCCCCTTTCAAACCAAAAAGAAACATCAAGTCATGCAAGAAAAATCATGTTTTTCCATGTATAAACCCTCAAAAATGAAAATACCATGATGCTTATAGATTTTTCATGCAAACAGTTATATCCACACATAATATGGTATGAATGATGAGAAAAGAAGGAATAAGGTGTGCTTTTACGTGATTCACTCACGAATAAACAATTCTAGACTCCTAGGAACACTGCCGGAGAGACGAGAAAGACTTTGCTGCGTTTTTCCTTCCAAAAACCAACGTGTAGAAGCATTAATCGTGAGTGTGTGTATCCATTTGACTAGGAATAGAAAACCCTAGGATTATTTAATGCTGGAGGTGTGTGATTGAGAGTTTTAGGGCTTGGAAATTCAACCTTTTATATAAATATTAAGATAGAAAAATGGGCCTAATAACCTTTGTATTATAGGCTCATTAGGCCCATAAGAATGCAGGAAAAATATCTTGTTTAGGAAAGTTTTCGAAAATATTGACCAAGTTTCAAAAAAGTCTTTGTTTTCATCAAAAATCGATTACCGGTTTAAAATACGACTCGACATGTAAAAACATACCAAAAGACACCATTTTCAAAAATCACATCTTAAATATACCATATATTAAATAATTAAAAATAATTATTTAATAAAAATATTTTTCCCATACAGTCTCCAGTCTCCGTTCCTCGGTCGCGTCTCGAATAACCCTTGAAACACAGTTTTATGCATTCTAATAGAAAAACCATATTTTAAACATGTAAACATGTCTACCACATTTAATTGATGCAATTTAAATGATTGAATTAGACATTTACCATTTTTTCTAAATTCGCATGTAGTTGGAATACGTAATCTATTTTGGACCTTACATAATATCGTTGAGAATCAACACCTATAAAAGAGGGCCAAATCAAGAAATGCAGAGACTATTGTTACATTAATCTTCATCAAGCATTCTCAACTCACACATCTTATCTTTCAAGATTTATTTTCAAGTTGTTCTTAAACACGCACAAAGTTTTACAAGATCAATTAAGGATCATTTTGTTCACCTTGTATTCTCACTTGTATTTTGTTTACACGAGTTGTATTGTATTGTGAGAATCACTGCAAATGCAGAAGCTTGTTTCTAAACAGATTAAGTTAAAAAAAGAGTGTACTAGGATTTCTGATTAGGCAAGAGATAATTTCTAAGTCGGAGTGGGTTCGTACAAAGGATTGTACCGATCAAATCTTCTAATGAATCCTTCTGAAAACAGAAGAATTGGAGAAATAAAAACTTAGCCTTCAAAATTCCATAAGCAAATCCTCGCATCTTCTATTTAAAGTCACTAAACTGATATTTATCTTATTTATTATCATTCGTTCTGGTGAGCTTCTAACCTGAACTGATATGTTGCACTTACATATATCATATTCACTAAGTAACTTGAGTTGTTTCCACACATAAATATTTTAGTAGCTTAAATTACTTAGTCTAATTGGAATATTGACTTAACACAACTTAATTTTCGCATAATTTGTCATAACTGTATAACAATTCATCCATCTCCCTCTAAAATATTATCTTCGATTATAACAAATGGTATCAGGGCGGTTTATTCCAATCTCTAAATATCTTATATATCTAATGGCTTCCATTAAAAAAAATCCCCGTGTTTTCAAAAGAAGATTATGGTGACTGGAAAATCAGAATGCATGCACATCTATCAGCTCAAGACAATGGCATATGGCATGTAATTACAGATGGACCGATGGAGATCATAAAAGCAAACAACATCGCTGAGGTAACAGATGGTGCTCCTCAAATTGTAGAGAAACATATAATAGAGTGGATTGTCGAGGAAAAAAATAAAGCTAATCTGGACAACGTTACTGTTGGAATTTTTCAAGTTCGCAATCTTGATTTTGATGCTAACAAAACTTATTATTTTGTTTTTAATAATTTACCTTAGTGCGCAGACAGCTAAAACTGAATTAATCAGTTTTACGAAACCACAACTTAAGCCATCGGAGATGTCAACTGATTGAACCAACTGATTTCCGAGACTAAATCAGGCTAACTGGTTCTTCAAACAAGCAGTTCAGTTGATTGTCCAAACTGATAGGTGATTCAGCAGGAGGATCTCAAAAGCCTGGCCAGCCTATGATGTGTCCAACTGACGAAGAACCCAACTAACCAGTTCAACTGAAGGAGTGAAATCAGTTCAACTGACGAGTCAACTGATTTCACTAGCCCAACTCAAGAGCAGTCCAGCTGACCAGTTTAAAGCATCAGTCAGAATCTTTCAGTTGCAGATCAAGACAAGCTTACAGTAAATGGATTCTAGCTGTACGTGAAGGTACAAAGTCATTGTCCAGTCAAAGAACAGTAATGGACATTGCATCAGAGCATTAAAGACAAAACGCTCCAGAAGGGCAGTTGAAAAGTCGAAGCACAAAGTCGAAGGAGCCGATTCAAATGCAACGGATACAATAATTGAGTCTCACTGTACGATCAACTTTTCTCGCCTATATAAAGAGGAGATCAGTGAAGACTAAAACAAGAGACATTTACGAGAGTGAAAAGAGTTGAGAAGAAAAACAGAAAAAGGCACGCTCCGTTGCATATCAGCTTTCAGAAGCAATCAGCCTAGAAGGACTCTTCATCATTGTATCAGCTTAGTTTAGAAGCCATTTTCTCTCAGTGTGTGAGAACATTCTTGTTCAATTCTCATACACACACACTCACTCTCAAAACCACTCATATACTGTCTTGCACAAAGACGTTAAACTTGTGCATGCAGTCTTTGACACATAGATGTTAAAGAAGTGTTGGCTAGAAGGTGCTACCTTCAGTCGTAATAGGAGTTCAGTTTAGGTAGTAGTGTAAGTCCTAGCTGAGTGGGTTTGTACAAAGAGTTGTGTAAATCAAAGTTTTCTAGTGGATCCTACCCGTGGTGGTAGAAGGGGTGACGTAGGAGCAGTTGAAGTCTCCAAATATCCATAAACATATCTTGTGTATTTTACTGATTAACTACTGTTTTCAAATTGTTTTGATTAGTTAGAGCATCCGTCAGTTCAGTTGTCACCGTAACTGAACTGAAGAATGGAAAAACTAATCTAGTCTTTCTCAGTTATTCAGTTTACATAAGTTAAAATGTTTTCTAATAACAGTCTTCTTCACGAAGGATTACTTAGATTTTTTTCCGCTTGGTTTTAAACCAAACTCGATTTAATTCATTGATGTTAATATTCTTAGAACACGAGCTATTGCAGCTCATTGGAGAATGTAGTGTTCGAAATGCCTTCGAAGGCACTAGCACACTCGATCCTTCAATTGATATCAGAGCGGGTTGTTCTAAGAAGAACATTTGAAGAAAATTCTGTTTTAAAATGTGTTACTTTAAAATAATGTTAAAATCTATTAAGTATTTTATACAATTTTCAAAACTATTTGAAAATACTTATATGTCGCTCTTTAGCAAAGAGTTGAGAGGATTGGTTCTGCAAGTAACATTGCAACCACTTCTTTAGATTCCTAGCTTTGGGGCTTTAATCAGCCTGCAGGTGACTGAGGAACATCTGCAAAGATACACAGCTAAATTGCTCACTGAGCAACAACTTAGTTGCAAACCTACCAATTTAGCTGGTCTTCAGACGAAACTCATCCATGTTGGGATGTTGGTCGATTTAATCACCAGTTGAACTCCACGAGATCCTAGTCAGAGTCTGCTCGACCAGTTGGGTAAGCACATAGGAGAAGTTCAAAGCATTTTAACTCGTTTCTCTAGCAAATTGAACTCACAACTGATGCAGCAGTTCAAGCAGTCAAGACAACTAGCTGATGGTATAACCAATTCTGTCACATAAACCAACTGATATCTGATGTCATTTAAATTATGTTACTATTGTAGCAATTTTTCCTTTTCAACTGATGTGCACTCAGATGTAAATACAAGGAAATTTATTTAAATAAAAATCATGTTTATTCAATTATGTTTCGTTGTGATTGAATAGATATTCTCAGTTCTCTTGTCTACGATGATTGAATGATTAAATGACTATATAAATATTTTTCAAATACGGGTTTTCATTCAGTTTCTGAGTGGGAGTTTTTCTTTTACCCTCAAACTGAAAAAATCGTTTTTCAATAAGTTTTTAAATTCAGTTTTTTAGAAAAATTCTTTCTTCTTCGCCAGCTGAAAAGTGTTTTCTAAATACATTTAAGGGTTTATCAATTCAGTTTTGGAGGGGGAGTTTTTCTTATCCTCTATCTCTAAAATGGTTTTCAAAATTTCTTTAATTCATGTTCTTGAGGGAGAGCTTTTAACGATGTTTGAATGTACTAACCCTTAAACTGAATATATTGTGCTTAACTGTTCAAGTTTTGTAATCATCAAAAAGGGGGAGATCGTTGGAGCTTTTCAGGTTTGCAATCTTGATTTTGATGCTAACAAAACGTATTATTTTGTTTCTAATAATTTACCTTAGTGCGCAGACAACTAAAACTGAATTAATCAGTTTTACGAATACACAACTGAAGCCATCGGAGATGCCAACTGATTGAACCAATTGATTGCCGAGACTAAATCAGTCTAACTGGTTCTACAAACAAGCAGTTTAGTTGATTGTCCAAACTAATAGGTGATTCAGCAGGAAGATCTCAAAAGCCTGACCAGCCTATGATGTGTCCAACTGACGAAGAACCCAACTAACCAGTGCAAATGAAGGAGTGAAAGCAATTCAACTGACGAGTCAACTGACTTCACTAGCCCAACTCAAGATCAGTCCAGCTGACCATTTCAAAGCATCAGTCAGAATCTTTCAGTTGCAGATCAAGACAAGCTTACAGTAAGTGGATTCCAGCTGTGCGTGAAGGTACAAAGCCATTGTCCAGTCAAATAAAAATAATGGGCGTTGCATCAGAGCATTAAAGACAAAACGCTCCAGAAGGGCAGTCGAAAAGTCGAAGCACAAAGTCCAAGGAGTCGATTCAAATGCAACGGATACAATAATTGAGTCTCACTGTACGATCAGCTTTTCCCGCCTATATAAAGAAGAGATCAGTGAAGACTCAAACAAGAGACATTTACGTGAGTGGAAAGAGTTGAGAAGAAAAACAGAAAAAGGCACGCTCAGTTGCATATCAGCTTTCAGAAGCAATCAGCCTATAGGGACTCTTCATCGTTGTATCAGCTTAGTTTAGAAGCCATTTTCCCTCAGTGTGTGAGAACATTCTTGTTCAGTTCTCACACATACACTCACTCTCAAAACCACTCATATACCATCATGCACAAAGACGTTAACCTTGTGTATGTAGTCTTTGACACATAGACGTTAAAGAAGTGTTGGCTGGAAGGTGCTGCCTTCAGTTGTAACTAGGAGTTCAATTTAGGCAGTAGTGTAAGTCCTAGCTGAGTGGGTTTGTACAAAGAGTCGTATAAATCTAAGTTTTCTAGTGGATCCTACCCGTGGTGCTAGAAGGGGTGACGTAGGAACAGTTGAAGTCTCCGAACATCCATAAAAATATCTTGTGTATTTTACTGATTACTTCTGTTTTCAAATTGTTTTGATCAGTTAGAGCATCCGTCAGTTCAGTTGTCACCATAACTGAACTGAAGAATGCAAAAATTAATCTAGTCTTTCTTAGTTATTCAGTTTACATAAGTTAAAATGTTTTCTAATAACAGTCTTCTTCACGAAGGATTACTTCGAGTTTCTTCCGCTTGATTTTAAACCAAACTCGATTTAATTCATTGTGTTAATATTCTTATAACACGAGCTATTACAGCTCATTGGAGAATGTAGTGTTCGAAATGCCTTCGAAGGCACTAGCACACTCGATCCTTCAGTTACAAAACATATCCTTTATAAGATATTAGATAAAAATATGTTCGATAAAATTTAAACATTTTCAACTGCTAAAGAAAGCTGGGAAAAACTAAACTAACTTTGTGAAGAAAATGACAAGACGAAGGAGAGCAAGCTGATCGTGGCCATTCATAAAATTGATAAAATTGAGATGATGGTCGGAGAGACGATGAAAGAGTTTGATGAAAGGTTCAGCAACATGATGATCGAGCTAGCATCCTTGGGAAGGACTACATCAACAGAGAGGTTGTACTTAAAGTGGTGAGAGCCGTACCAAGAGAATAAGACTTCAAAACCATAGCCATGCGAGAGTCCAAAGATCTGAACAAGCTCGATTAGCACAATCTGTTTGCTGATCTAAAGGTGTACGAGTTTGAGCAAGGAAAGACATGTCATTATTTGTCAAGAAGTCTGGAAAATTTATGAGGAAGAACAATTCAAAATTTCAAAATTCCTTTAAAAATAAAAAATATAAGAAATATCGAACTCTTCTGATCAAGCTTGTTTTAATTGTGACAGAACATGCCACTTAATCGCTGAATGTACAAACCAAATAAGGATAACAATAAGTCATTTGAAAAGAGTAGAACTAAAGAAGAAAATAGATCTTTCAGAAATAAGAGATAACAAAAGGTCTTGATAGCATAAGAAAGCAAGAGTAAGTGGACTGAGATAGACTCAAATACCACCAGCTCAGATGATGACTCCAGTAAATTGATGAAGAATCAGTCAAATGCTTAATTCCAGATAATGACCTGGAATCCAACATTGATGAGACATTTGATTTTACCTTTGATGAATTTACGTAGGATGACTTAATCACTGCACTTAATGAGATGATTATGAATTACAAAAGACCTTCACAAACATTTCAAGAAGTCAAAGCTGAAAACAAGTATCTAAAATACAAGTCTGGTAGCTTAAGCTGTGAACATTCTTAAGATCAAAGTTAATATGTTCATCACTGAAAATGAAAATATGTGATATAAAGTCCAAGTAATGATGATTGAAAATCAAAGGTCGAACAATTTAATCAACACGGACAATGTCTTTTGTTTCCTTTGGAAAAATTCAAGAAGGTCAAAAGCAACTGGTGACAGATCATGCTTACTCTTTGAAAATAATGGTTGCAATTTTTCTGAAACAAGTAATCAATTGTGTCTAAAGAAAGACAAATATAAATTTATAGAATTTTCAGAATCAAGCAAAATATATGAACATTTAGGGCCTGAAATTCAAGTTAGCCAACATGTCTATCAGAAGAACAAATGAATGTATCATGGGCTTGGATATGTAGAATCTGAGAGCTATAGGTTAGGCTGCCTTAAGAACAGACTAAGCAATAATAGATATAATACTTATTCCAAATCAAGCTAGTATGATAAGAGTCATGTTAGACAAAACTTTAGGAATGTCAGACATAATAGCTACTACAAACCAGTTTGAAAGAGATATAGGTTAAATGATTAAAAGGAAATGCCTAAAAAACGTCTTTTTTGTAACGACCATGGGTTGTAAGCTGGCCCAACATGAGGCTCAGCCCATACCCATGCACCACTACCGGTCATGGGTCTTAGGTTGGTCCAGTATGAGCTGTAGCCCATGCCCATGCCCATGCTTCGTCACTTAAAGAATATCCACACAATCGATGAATAAACTTTTTTATAACCCAGCAAATGTTCACTAACGCCTTCGGTCTGCCAACAGAAGCGATCACTAAGTTTAATATGTTGCCATCTACAACCATTGAATAAATGAAGGTTCAATTCTCCTTATCCAGTGTTCCTCTCAAATCCTTTGGGAAGAAGGAGGACATGAAGATAGAATGCCGATTGCTGAATGACATTGTGGCCAAATCGCTGATAGCAAAACTAGGTTCCTTTGAAGCTTTTATTGTGGAACGACAAGAAATTATGACTGTCATTATCGTCGGCATCAAAACCAATTGTTTTGTTGTTCTGTACAACATTTTGATAGCCGTGGTCTCTTATCCAGACAAACAACATCAAAGGTTCTTTTTTCCAATTTACTGAATCTTGGAACTGTAAGGTCCAAAAAAAGAAAACGTAATCCAACTGTATGCAAATCTAGGAAAAATGGGTAATAGCTAATTAAATGATTTTAATGGCTTAAATTAATTATGTTTGATATATTTATATGGTTATGAAGTAATTTTCTACTTGGATGCATAAAACTGTATTTTTAAAGGTTATTCGAAATGCGATCGAGGAACGGAGACCGAGGGCTGAAAAATGGAAACTATTTTTATTAAATAATTGTTTTTAATTATTTAAAATAAGGTTGATGCTGAAACATCCACTACTCGTTTTGCTTAAAAAGTACTAGAATTTTTTTAAAAAACTTCTCACAATTCGGCCTATTGGAAAATATACATATACATATATATATATATTAAAATACCTTACACCATTTTAAAAATAAACAATCAACTGACATTTAAAAATCCAAAGGAAAATAGTTTAAATCATAAAGTCATCAATCGTATGCATATCCTAACTTAGCAAAATTGCTAAAACTAACAACCTCTCAAAAACCACTCAAAAGCATAATCATAGTCATAACATATCTTTAACATAGCTTAAAATCATAAATCATAAACTAGTGCGGAAAACTAGCGCTGGTCCTCGGGTTATGTGCACCTTCAGTCTAGAAAAGTCAACCATCAAGACCTCCAATATCATTATTATCAATATCACCTGCATCAATCACACCTAGTGAGTCTAAATACTCAATACACCATACTCTTGATAACAATTAATACATATACAGAACACATGTACCGTAAAAATACTTGTACGTAAAATAACATTTTCATAATGATCTTGCATAAACTTAGACATAACCATTTTCATATCAACATATTTATGTACATATTCATCATAAACATATTTGTATTCATTTTTGTTGAATTCATATCGTTAATTATGACTTTCGTATTCGTATTCGTATTCGTATTGGGGTGATGGATCCATCTACATGTAACCACAGTACTGGGCGGCGGGGACATCAGCGACACTCTCACCCATCAACCGAACCTTGGCCTATGTATTAACATATCATCGTATCAGTCACAATTAATTCACTTCCTTCAACATTTCGTGTTTCCATCACTTTATAAAATCATGCATAATAATATCGTTTTTCTTTTAAACCAAGCATGCAACATATTTTTAAATGTCCATAATAAACCATAAAAATCCATAAACATTTAAAAAAACATTTTAACATATAAAACAACATTCAGAGCACTACCATGACGTTTAATAATTTTTCGATGTAAAATTATCGTTTTACCCCTAGACGTAAAATTTCACATTTTTGACATTTTCTTAATTTCATTGATTTTAAAATATCTCAAATAATTATTTAAACTTAAATTAAATTTATCACAATTTTATTTAGCTTAAATTCTAGGCTTTTCAATTATTCTTTAATTATTCATTTTTAATGTGTTTTAATCCTGAATTAATTCAAACTTTAATATAAAATTTTCAAATTAAAAATTTAGACTTTTTATATTAATTTAGCCCTCATGAACCATGACTCATCCCCCATGAGCCATGTTTCGAATTTTTAGAACAAAAAAAACCCTAACTCGAACCCTAAGTGCTAACCTCGAGCCATATGCGTTTTTCATCGAGCCACCTTCGAGCCAGCCTGAGCCAAATTCGAACCAGCCCTTCCCTGGACCCTCGTGAACCCTGACCCTAGCCCCAACCGAAAGCCACAATACCAGCTGCAAGCCACGGCCGAGAATTCCAACACCAGCTGCATTCTTATCTTCCAATCATGAAAATCTTCTCTGGAGAACATTGGAATTTTATTGAAGGAAGACATGGTAATCAGATGTAAAGATGGAAATATTCAGGAACAAGATTCAACTGCTCTGATACTACTTCTTAGGATTTGTTGGGAGTGAAAAAGTGTTTAGAAGGGGGGGTTGAATAAACACTTGACAATTTTCACAACTTTTCAAATGATGAATCAGTTTAGTGATAAACTGAATTCACGAATCTTGTTGTCAATGACAATCAGTTAACTTGATAAAAGTACGGAAATAACTGAAGGACAGATAGAATATAAGTTGTAAGAAAGAACACAAGGTTTGCGGATGTTCGGAAATTTCAAACACTCCTACGTCACCACTTCTATCTCGAAGATAGGATATTCACTAAAAGACTTTGATCTATACAAAGATTTGTACAAACCCACTTCAGTTTGGACTTAACACTGCTAAACTGAAACTCTTAATATCAATATAATTTTTCAGTACTCCTACTTATGTGTATTTCTAAGCACAACTGATCTCTACAAGATCGAATAATATATCAATGAATGTTTGTGCTTAAGCTCAATATATAACTTGAAAGCTATAAATATTTATGATAAGTGTGAGCCTTTGAGAGCTTGAAGCTTTAACTGAGAATGAATGTGTGCAATATTCTTGCTAACTGGATAATTCAGTAACTTGGTTCAGACTAGTTCTCAGCTGATTTTCTCGGCTATTTATAGGTTTTGCTTCCAACGGTAACATTGAATGTATTTTGAAACTTTATATCTGTTGGACACATCAACATTCTTCTGACAATTGTACACTGTAGCTTTTCTGAAATGCGACGTTCTCACTACAAGTTGCAGTCTGTATTTGTACAAATTGTCGCTTGATAGCTACGTTCCTTAACTGATGACGTGTCAAGCTGATTTATCAGTTGCCTCATTATAGTCGATAAGGTTAACTGATTGCTGTATAACTGATCAGTCTTAACTGATCGTCCAGTTGACTACACAGTTCAGTTATCTTAGTTCAATTGCCATTGATAATCTATGCATTAATCTTTAGTTCGGGCAACTATCAGTTTACAAATCTTCAGTTCAGTTAACTTCAGTTTTCTCGATAAGTTATTCAACCTTTTCACGCTTAATTTGTCAAACTCCGAAATTAAGATTTCCAACAATATATAATCAAGACAAGCTTGATTACAAACGAGAATATGTAAATCAATTTTATGATTATAAATATATTGTTTTCGTTAATTTATTTTGCCTCCAATCAATTATTGAAACCATTGATTTTAATAATAAATACATCATATTTTTGAGATATCTGAAATCTATGTTGTATATATTGTGCCAACTGATAATGTGTTATGTGCGATAAATGCATTAGAGAAAATCTCTTGAAGATATTGTAGATATGTTATAAATAAATTTGATCTTATGATCAAATATTTTGAGTAATAAGATTTTTATGATGCAATTTCTCATTTATAATTCTTGTAAAATGATATTTCCAACATTGAGAGGAGGAAATAGAAACTAAAAGAATAATTTTGATATCGATCCCAATGTAATACAAGGTAAACATGAAGTTCAAAGTTCAAATCTAAAATATGTTATTTGATCTTGTGTATAAGATCGATTATATTGTTTAGCTTCATTAATGTTCTAGTTGAACAATCTATACAACTCGTCTGAAGTGACGAAGAACCTCTTTAAAGAAAATGAATGAATACCTCAATGTCAAAAGAATAATGGAGGCTGTTTATTATGAAAGAAATTGATGTCATGCAGGACAATATCTTATATTACTTGCAAGTACATGTAAATACGCTAGAAGCGTGATCGACCCATTAATTCAATAAATCTAATTTTGGATTATATTATTCTTTAAGAATAACGAGCATATTAAAAAAATGATATTTCACAATTATTTGGGATCGAAATGATCTAATTATCAATATTTTTTGCTATTTATGCAAAATTATGAATATGTAAAACTACAATTTATATATATTTTCAATAAAAAATGATTGACAAATAGACATATGACATATTAACACATTTTA
Source organism: Primulina huaijiensis (assembly GCF_012295235.1). Lineage (NCBI taxonomy): Eukaryota > Viridiplantae > Streptophyta > Magnoliopsida > Lamiales > Gesneriaceae > Primulina > Primulina huaijiensis. Next base: position 5,101,800 of record NC_133315.1, read on the forward strand.
GCTCAAAGCTTATAACCCAAAGTTGGTTATAAGAAAATATTTCATTTGTCATTGATGGGTTGACTTGACAGTGATACATAGAAAAATCCTCGTAGGATTTGAGATGTCAAATGAAATTTGATCTAACCTCCAAAATTATCATTTCAATAGAGCAACATGTTGTTATAAAGATTAAGATAATCCTAGTACATGTGATATATTCGACTTAGTACCCTCGAAAAGTTTACTGAAAATGATCGAGTATTTGAAATATATATTTGCGATGATAGACTTCAAAAGGAAAATTATTTCTTGAATTATGGATTGAACATTTCCTAAAAATAATATATGTTCATAAGTTATAGTAAGTAGAAAAAGTACTAAAACACTTTTATATTTATAAGTCAAATTTAGTTAGGGTTGTTTGACAATTTGATACTCAAAATATCTTTTTTGCCAACTTGAAGATAAATAAAATATATTTGGTCTTGAATTATTTTATGCATTATCATATCACACATATTATAAGTGATGTACATCTTTTCTCTAACTCGAAGACAATGATAACCAGTAAGGCACATTTCCTGTTTTCTTCGCAATCTCAAACATATTAGGATTTACGTAAAGAGATTAGCAACAAATGAAGATAATATGATTGATATTTTTAAAAAGTTATTACCTGCATCAACTTTTGGCAAACTAGTGTAAAAGATCATAATACAAAGAGTTGATGATTTCAAGTGAGGCTTGCAAAAGGGTAAACAGTCAAAGTTGTACTTTTTTTTATTGTCTATTATTTTTCTCACGTGGCATTTCATGATAATGTTTTTAATGAGGCAATTAACAATTAGTAAGAGATGTCTTACTCTTTTTCCTAGCAAGGTTTTAACGAGGTGCATCCATCGTCGAGAAGACATCCAAAGAAAGAATCTATTGACGTACTTTTTTTCCTTTCGTTCGGAATTTTCCCAATGGGATTTACAGACAAGGCATCATTGAGTCCCGATAAAGTTTCTAAGCATCCATCTTGTTAAATGGATATTTTGACGAATCAATTGTTTGTGCAAATAATCATCTAAAGAGGAGTGTTATAAATATATTTATAATGTAGATTATTATTCTTATTTAGTTAGACTTGAAAAAATTGTGATCAAGAGAAATATAGAAATATAATATCCGTAAAGATTTGTATTATGTTATTTTTCCCTATAAATAGGGTATTGAGTTCAATAAAATTTGCACATGAGTCTTGATTCATGAATTCTTTCTCTTCTCTAATGAATTATGTCTATCCATCTCTCTTTTTTCTTATAATTTATAACGTAGAGTTATTTGTATAAATGATGTATGAATTAGACACTATCACATTTTTCTCTTAAAATCTGATTGTAATTAGTTTTATAAATAAAAGATATATCTGATTAATCTCTACACATGAATATTGATTTTGATTGCAAATTTATACGGATTATATTGTTTATGAATTTTCCTAACGTTTTTGGTACAGTTTGAAAGATTGTGTGTGAAATTTTTTTCAACCGTGATATGTCTAGTTAGACTTCGATCGTCAAAATGCAATTTTATGCATCATTATTGATACCCCCATAAGGATCCGGGTCGTTGATGACCCGAACACTATCAAGAGCCCGAGCACTACATATTTCCCAAGTATTCTTCGAACAGCCCGGTCTCCCGTGCAATCATCGCCCGAGCTCTCATATAAGTACCCGGGTAATCAATTGCCCGAGCCACCTCGAGAATTGAACCACACTCGAGTATGATTGATACAGGACGTCTAATCTGTCAGAACAACTTGGGCTTGGAGTGTCCTAGAAGTCATCAGAAGATAGGGTATGGGCAGCCGACTTGCCATACTTAGTAGGTAGCACTGGAATCGAGGTACCTACCTCATCTTCTACTATAAATAGCAGGTATTAATGTCATTTACAGATTCTGAAATCTTTGAACTCTTGAGCATTATACATATTTTCTACCCAATATTGCTTGTGTTCATCTTCAACCTGCTGACTTAAGCATCGGGGTGGCCACGCCGGACACCCCTCCGGCGCCCATTCACGAGTTCCTTTCATTGTTTGCAGGTGCTATTGAAGCCATTATCTTCACTCAAATTCCCTAAAAACTATAAATTATTGATTTGACCCGTTGGAGCTCCTTACCCGGCTCATCCATTTCAACGAAGTCACATCATTGGCGCCGTCTGTGGGAATTTGAGCTCAAGACGTAGATATGGTTTCCATTCAAAAATAAGCCCAACTATGCTTGGCAAACATACAAGCCCGACCAGCTCGGCACTCAGATCTTATATGTGGATTTCATATGGGCTCAAAGCTCAGCAGCTATCCCGGATTGGCATGAACAGCATTTGCTATGTACTCAGTAGCATACAGCTATATTAGTCATTTAATTTAGCTCAACCAGAGAAGTTTCACTCTATCGGAAATGAATTCAGATTCAGTATTTCCAGGTTAGTGATTTGGTTTTTAATAAAAACTAATACAGCAGGAAAAGCAAAATCTTGAAAGTCTGGGAGACATGAGGCCCCGTCACCATATTTTAAGTCCGGGAGATTTGAGGCCCCAACACATTATCTTAAGCCCGGGAGATTTGAGGCCCCGGCACCATATATTGAAAGTCCGGGAGATTTGAGGCCCCGACACATTATCTTAAGCCCGGGAGATTTGAGGCCCCAGCACCATATATTGAAAGACCGGGAGATTTGAGGTCCCCGCATATTATTTAAAGTCCGGAAGACACGAGGTCCCGGCATATTATCTTAAGCCCGGCAGGTATGAGGCCCTGGTACATTCTTCAAAGTCCGGGAGATATAAGGCCCCGCCACATTATTTAAAGTCCGGGAGGTATCAGGCCCCGGCATATTGTCTAAAATCCAGGGCACTACGCCCTGGCTCGGGGAACCACACCTCGATCAACAAAAAGTCCAGGGTTCTCAAACCTGGCTCGGGGCTCCGTACCTCGACCATTCCCAAGTCCCGGGACATGTTCTCCGGCCCAAGGCTCCGCACCTTGGTTCTAAAAAGCCCAGGGCACTACACCCCGGCTCGGGGAAGCACACCTCAACCATTCACAAGTTCCGGGGCATGATCGCCGGCCCAAGGGGCCGCACCTTCGTTCTAAAAAGACCAGGGCACTACACCCTGGCTCGGGGAACCACACCTCGATCAACAAAGAGTCCAGGGTTCTCAAACCTGGCTCGGGGCTCCGTACCTCGACCATTCCCAAGTCCCGGGACATGTTCTCCGGCCCAAGGCTCCGCACCTTGGTTCTAAAAAGCCCAGGGCACTACACCCCGGCTCGGGGAAGCACACCTCAACCATTCACAAGTTCCGGGACATGATCCCCGCCCCAAGGCTCCGCACCTCGGTTCTAAAAAGCCCAGGGCACTACACCCTGGATCGGGGAACCACACCTCGACCATTCCCAAGTCCCGGGACATGTTCTCCGGCCCAAGGCTCCGCACCTTGGTTCTAAAAAGCCCAGGCACTACACCCTGGCTCGGGGAAGCACACCTCAACCATTCACAAGTTCCGGGACATGATCCCCGGCCCAAGGCTCCGCACCTTGGTTCTAAAAATCCCAGGGCACTACACCCTGGCTCGGGGAAGCACACCTCGACCATTCACAAGTTCCGGGACATGATCCCCGGCCCAAGGCTCCGCACCTTGGTTCTAAAAAGCCCAGGGCACTACACCCTGGCTCGGGGAAGCACACCTCAACCATTCACAAGTTCCGGGACATGATCCCCGGCCCAAGGCTCCGCACCTTGGTTCTAAAAAGCCCAGGGCACTACACCCTGACTCGGGGAACCACATCTCGACCATTCACAAGTCCCGGGACATGATCCCCGGCCCAAGGCTCCGCACCTTGGTTCTAAAAAGCCCAGGGCACTACACCCTGGATCGGGGAACCACACCTCGACCATTCACAAGTCCCGAGACATGATCCCCGGCCCAAGGCTCCGCACTTTGGTTCTTAAAAGCCCAGGACGCTACACCCTAGCTTGGGTTTCCGAACCTTGGCATTCTTTAATCCCGGGATACGCCCTCCGATCCAAGATTCATATTTCACGGTTATTCAAGCCTATGTCTTGACTTAAAAAGGCTATGATTCTTACATATATTAAGAGCACGAGTTGTTGTCCGGATAAATGGTTCCTTGTCCAGGTGACTTATTAAAACTCCCGGTTAATTCATAACACTTGGAAATTTTTGTAGTTATTATGAGTTCAAGTAAATGGGTAATTGAGGAGATATTTGAGCATCGTAAAAAAAAAAATCAACCGATGTATACAGAGAGAGTTGTAATTTATGCCCGAAGGCTGAAGGAAAATTGAAAAAAATTACAATCCTATTTAATCTACGTCTACTGGAGTGGATCGCTCTCCGGCCTCTTCAGGAGCCTTCTCGGCCTCCTTGACGGCAGCATCGTCCTTGGGAAGGGAATCGATGGCCTTATCTATATCCGGGAAGCCCTCTTTATTTGATGGGATTAGGCCTTCTTCCTCAAACTACTCCTGGCATTTCTGAAAGCCGACTTTGAAGTAGTGGTAAGACTTGTCTTCAACAGCCGCTTGAAATTCCGAAGAGTGAAGGAAGACGGTTCGCCATTCCTCTTGAGTCAGTTGCAGGAGCCTAAGCCTATCCTCTGCAGCAACGGCCCGATGCTGCTGTATGTTGGCTTCATCCTCAAGGTAGCCAACTCGGGACTCAAGGAGGGCAATCCGCCTCCCAAGCTCCTCTTCCCGGGCTACACTTTCATCCCGGGCAATCTGGGCAGAGGCCAATTGTTGATCTAGGGAAGCTTGGAGACCGGCCGTTTTATCCTCGTAAATTTTTTGAGCCCGAGCAAGCTCCACTTGAAGTTGATCATTGATTTCTTGAGCAGTCCGGGCTTGCTGCCCCTTTTTCGTGGCCACTACGGCCACCTCCTCAAACGCCGAGATGATCATATGAGCCGCCTATATAAGAGAAGTTAAAAAAAAAAAGAGGAAAAAGAGAAAGGGGGGGAAGTAGCCCCCTCAAAAGTGCCTCCTCAGCAGGATTGAGTATCTGCTTAAGGCACATGACGCCAGTAGAAGTAGCCCCCTCAAAAAAGATATTGGCCTGCGAAGGCTGATCAGGTGGAGGAAGCTCCTGACCGGGTGCTTCAGCGGAAGGAGAACGGAGGGGAGGACATTGGGCAGATCGGGAGGTTCCTTGGCCGTCCTCAGGGAGATCTTCGAGAACAACTAGCTCGAGGTCCGCAGCAGCTTTTCGTTTCCTCTGACTGAGAGGAATGAAATCTTCAGCCTCCTCCGAAGTCTCAGTCATTACCCGGAGAGTGCTACCCTGGACAGCTTCAGTTCTCCGGACCGCCTCCTCCGCAGCCCGCTGCTTTTCTTTTTCCACAGCTGCTCGGCGAGCTGCTATTTCCTTCTCTCGGGCCGCCTTCTCAGCTGCCCGCTTCTTGGCAAAGGCCGCCTGCATATTGGGATTATCTGTATAAAGAGGAATAGGGTTGTGAGAAATTAAATAAGTATAAACAAAGAACAAGAGATAAGAAAAGGGAAGAGAGATGCATTACCAGGTTGAGAGCCCGAGCCTGCAAATTCGTCGATCACTCGGTCCAGGGGGTCTTCGGCCCGGGCGCTCAACCCGTACGCTATCAGGTTGTCAGTGGAGATAAGGGGAGTGGAGGGATATTTTTTACCCTCTACTAATTTCTGGCTTATCAGGTATGGTTCTTCATACTTATAAGCCCTGGGAAGGGTAGGTTGTGGGGGTAGAGAAAGCAGAAAACCAGTTTGGCAAGAGAGAGGGGTCGGAGGTTGAAGAAAGAAATATCTTCCTTTCCATCCTTTCTGGGAAGAAGGGATATCATCAAGGAACCGAGAATTGAACCGGGCCGTCAAGGAAAAAGCGTTATCGCCAAATCGGCAAGTGAAGTAATAGTGAAGGATGAGGGGAGTGATGAGAAGATTGTTCATTTTGAAAAGGACATATGTCGAGGCCATAATCCTGAAAGAATTAGGATGGAGTTGGTTGATAGGTACACCAAAAAACATAGCAACCTCGATATAAAAAGAAGGGAGGGGGAATCGGAGACCATTTCTAACTTGATCCCGGAAAAAAGTAGTATAGCCGGGTGGAGGATGATCTGCCCGATCAAAAGGACCGGGGATTAGAATGGGAAAAGTGGAGGGGATAGAGCCCAGAGCCCGGAGCTCTTCTTCTGCCCCCGAGCGCAGAGTGCTACTTATGGAGGAGAACCAGGGAACTCCTGGGGTCTCGGAAGAAAGAGGGCTCGAGGCCCGGGCTTTACCCTTACCCTTGCTCTTTGCAAGAGCTCGGGCATGGCTCGAAGAGGAGGGGTTGGAAGAGACTAGTGTAGTTTGGTAAGTTGAGGGTTTCTTAGGAGGCCGAGTAATAGAGCGGCGAGGCGGAGAAGGAGAGGAATCAGAGCGCAGCGCGGTGGACTCGTAACTAGGCGAGCCTCGCGCATTGGATCCTAAAGTCGAAGAAGTAGATTCAGACATAATTTGAAGGAAAAACTTACGAGTTCTTTTTTGAAGAAGACGGTGGAGGATCGTCGGAGCGCAGGGTTTTTGCGCGGAGGAACTTCAAGGGAAAAATTCGCAAGGGCTTCGCCGATATTTCAAATTTGTAAGTGTTTTTTCGAAAATAAGAGGCCTAATATATATAGGCTGTGGGAACGGATCTCGGCCGTCGATCCAAATACACTTGGATGATCAGGATGCACCCCGAAAAGTGTGCCGGTGTACGAAGGGACACACGCAATTATTAAAGTGTCAGACTTATCGGTTCCTAGTAAGGCGAAACGTTCCTGACCGTTGGAATGAAAGGGCACACGTCATTTTGACACCTCATCAACAACCCGGGAGATTTAAGAAGCCTACACCTCATGTTAACCCCGGGAGATATCAAGCCCCGGAATCTTATTATCAGCCCGGGAGATTTGAGGCCCCAGTACTCTAATTAAAACCCAGCATTTTATTTTAAACTCGGGTGGTGTGAGAACCCGGCATTTCATTTTAAAGCCCAAAATTCATTGGCAGAAGAAGAGGAAGAAAAAGAATTACATCTACTAAAATTTTATTGAGGAAATAATCTATGCCACGTTACAGCAGCTAGTTCAGAATCTACAGAATCCTGCCACTCAACTATCCAATTTATTCAGTTCATGGATTCTTAAACTAGTAAAGGATTCAGCAGAGGAAATCTTCTTTAGCTGATGCCACTCCTTCCATAGCATTGCATGCAGGAGAACTTGATCAGTTGCTAGCTCTGTAACGTGGTTGACATCAAACTGTTGTTTGTATCTTCTCGCTACTGCCCTCTGGGAACGAGTAAATGCCAAACCATGTTGATAAGAATTCTGGAGATCTTGAATCTTGAACCATGAAGACATAACCTTTACCGATATATATTCTTCAATAGTCTTCTTCAAGTCTTCTAGATAAGGAAGCATCTCATCTGTGACAATGGCATGCGTACTGCTACAAGCGGTAGACTCACTCTAGCTCGGCATATTGGATTATTGTTCTTATTTCGCTTTCATCTTCTTATTTATAGACAGGTTGTATTTAATGTTGAAGAAGGTGGAGAGCCGTGTGCTAGTCTAAACGTTTTTTATTTATGAAGAGAGAAGGAGCTACAAATATCAATGTATCGGAATTAACAGATTCTTGGAACATGGAATGATATGAATGCGAAGCGTGTGTCATAATGACGTCTCTTGGAATACCCGAGAAGAATAACCGACAGAGCACCGTATTCAGAGCCCGGGAGGCATGAAGCTCGGGCATTTCAAGGAAAGCCCGGGAGGCTAGAGGCCCGGGCATTTCAAGGAAAGCCCGGGCGGTGTTAAGGCTTGGCATTGTGATTTATCAATTAATCTTGTTCCACTCGCGATATATATGTATCAACCGAGAAACTTAAGGGATTACAGCAAAGTAACGACAGAGACAGGCTAGAATTAGTATTTTATTCAACCATAGACATTAGCACGTACTACATCATCATATTCTTCCTCTACAGCAATTATCCATATTTTCACCCAAGCAGCTAAAGGTCCGGTGGAAGTCTTCAGGAAGCAGTCTGAATCGGCAATACGCTTAAGGATCTTTATTTCTTTCCGAAGCATTAATTGGTAGATACGACCATCTGTAAAGACGTCTACCCACTCAGCTATATGCAAGTGCTCTCGCACTCTCCTCAGTTTGGCCACTAGGCTAGGAGTGATAGTTTCTCCAGAGTCATAAAGAAGTTTCAGCCCCTGAAGCTCTTCCCAGTAGTCAAGAATTGCGTTAAACACTTCATCTTCCATAGTAGATTTTCGAGTCTCTAGAGCAGATTCCTTGAAGGCTTCGGTCATACTCGGAGTTTTCGAACTGCTTGCACCAGCCATTGTGTTTCCTGGATGACAGTTTGTTAGTACGATTGAAAAGTGGGTGAATGGCTATGTATAGGAGGAAGGATCTAATCACAGCCGTTGATCTATAAATGCACGAACGTCTAGGATACGTTTTTGGAAATGGGGCCAAGAGGTGAAAAGACGTGTACGGTTATCAAGGCGTCAGACTTATCCACTTCTCGAAATGCGAAACGTCCTTTAGGCGGGAATTCATGCTATGACACGTGTCATCGTGGTAATAGCGACAGGGCCCAAGAGTGTTAAACAATAAGTTATTATGAATCCGGGGGACAGGAGGTCTCAGCATTTCATCTCATCTATGGGATATTTGAAGACTCCAATTTTATGCACTCTTAATTATATTGGACTGATCGGGACAGCTAGTCAAGCTCTAGCCCGACCATTTTAGGGATGGGTGGTGATACCCCCATAAGGATCCGGGTCGTTGATGACCTGAACACTATCAAGAGCCCGAGCACTACATATTTCCCAAGTATTCTTCGAACAGCCCGGTCTCCCGGGCAATCATCGCCCGAGCTCTCATATAAGTATCCGGGTAATCAATTGCCCGAGCCACCTCGAGAATTGAACCACACTCGAGTATGATTGATACATGACGTCTAATCTGTCAGAACAACTTGGGCTTGGAGTGTCCTAGAAGTCATCAGAAGATAGGGTATGGGCAGCCGACTTGCCATACTTAGTAGGTAGCACTGGAATCGAGGTACCTACCTCATCTTCTACTATAAATAGCAGGCATTAATGTCATTTACAGATTCTGAAATCTTTGAACTCTTGAGCATTATACATATTTTCTACCCAATATTGCTTGTTTTCATCTTCAACCTGCTGACTTAAGCATCGGAGTGGCCACGCCGGACACCCCTCCGGCGCCCATTCACGAGTTCCTTTCATTGTTTGCAGGTGCTATTGAAGCCATTATCTTCACTCAAATTCCCTAAAAACTATAAATTATTGATTTGACCCGTTGGAGCTCCTTACCCAGCTCATCCATTTCAACGAAGTCACATCAATTATTTTAAAAATAACAGAGAATTTGGCAGCGTGAACAGTACCCGAGCAAATTGTACAATTTTTTAATTCTCGGGTAGCTTGTTGAACTTTTAGAATTTCCGGCACTTCGTTTAGATTTTTAGATCTCCGGGCGGCTTTTTGAGATTTTAGAACTTTTGGTAACCTCGTTGAGGTTTCAAAAAGTTTCCGCATGGCTCATATAAAAACAAGCGTCTTTTGTGAATTTTAAGGGCTAGCTGTCGGCTAGTGTCCTGTGACGAACCTTGTCTTAAAGTAATAGAACTTTAATATTTGCGGAAATATTTGAAATTTTCTTATTAAATAATTTATTATAAATATAACTCGTAAAATAAATTAATGGTCTTCACGTATACTAAAATAAAGTTAAAATTACAACTCCATCATTTTTAAATACCACAACCATAAAAATCCCAAGTTAAAGCATCCACCATAATTTTAAAAAGTCTAGCATAAAATGAATAAGTTTCGACAAACTTGCCATCGACATAAACACATAAAATTCAGAGTAAGTAGTTTTAAAATGTGCAAAATAAAATCTTGTGAACTACAAAGTCATCGGGTTTGCACTGCTACTAACCCGAGCCTGCTAACTGGTCACCACCTCCAGCCTTCTCATCTAAAACATCTGCATCGATCAAGTGAAAGTCTAGTGAATTTAATGACTCAGCATGCATAAACCATGAATAACAAGTAATACGTAATAAAAATCCATTCAATTTAAACATAACTCTTACATAGCATAATATAAATATAAATATGTATAACACGACTTTTCTGCAAAAACATTTTCAAAAAAATCATATTTTCATGCTCGTTATAGTAATTGTAATCGTAAATCATTTTGCGTAGAGTTCTGTTCAATGCAATGGCCTATAACATAAATCGTTTGATCAAACTAAACCACAGTACTAGATCGACAGAGATCACCACAACCCTTGGATGGGATGTCCATTCCCTAACATAAAATAATTCCTCCGAAGAGGTTGGAGAGGTGCCTAGACACGTTCTCTAGCTTCCAAACCTGTAACATAATTTAGCCACAAGACAAATCGCATACCTCAAAAATAATTATTTTGCACGTCTTACATACTTACGAACATCCCTAACCATGCCCGAACCCCGTACCATGCATAACGAACCAAATAACATAAGTTGCCCCAAAAGAGTGACGCTATGGCATCTATGCGTTTCGTACGACTTCCTATCGATTCTAACTCGAACCAAGCCCTAGACTCGACCCTTAGACACCATTTAAGCCTCTGGTTCAGCCCGTTCTAGCCAATAATGCACCACATCCCCATAAACAACACAAATCCGCAAGCATCTAAGTCGCGCACGACCTTCATGCGCACTCACGGTACCCACGGCTCCAGCCCTTATGGTAGCCAACCAGACCCTAACCAACCCATACCAGGCCTACCTCGGGACCCTAAGACCCCGCCTAGACCCCAGCCATGAGCCCTGGTCTAGCCTACATCAAGCCCGACACCACACAAGGTGATCTCCCTATGCGTGAGCGGCTATGCGCTTGTTTCTTTTTATATTGCACCAGAAGCCTCTTGCCCCATCATGGGCCACTTATTGACATCTAAACACAACCTAAAACATAACCATATGTAGTAGAAAGTCATAGGATCGGTCCAGCGAAGACGATGATTAAAAACTCGAGAAAACGAAGTAGTTCATGCATACTATATATCAAAACGATTTTTTAATAATGTTATAGCATCCTTATAATCAAACCAATGTGTTTTCATGCATAATTTGTATCAAAATATAGTATATAACATGATCTATGCATAAAATAAAGGCATAAACATGTCTTTGTGTTAAAAACGCACGAAATATTGACAATGAACGCGAGGAAGAATGGAGGCCGAACGGAGATGGTTTGCTCCGTTTTATGGCTTGAAAAGTGACTAAATTTATCAAGGATGGTAGTGTGATGATCTGCTAAGCTTGCTGATGGAAGGAAAAATCGAAAACTCTAAGCCCTAGGTATGGATAATTTCGACCGAGAATGTGCGTGTGAGTTTAGTGTGTGTTCTTGGTGTAGGTGGCATGAGTTATGTAGATTTAAGACTAGGACTCTTGTATATAATACTTAGAAATATATATTAGGTATTTAGGTTGATTACTCATGTTTTAAATTACTAATTAAGCACTCCAACGTTCTACATGCAATTTGTAAATTTTAAGAGACCTAAAAATCTTAAATTCTACCCATAATTAAATACTAACTGATTTAATTAATTAAATCATAAAAAGAATTATTAAAATATTATATTTTGAGTGGACGTATTTAAATATCTTATTTTTCAAAATTAGCTAATTAAAATGCTTAACGTCTCTATTTCACTTGATAAATTAAATTTAGCCCTTAAATGCTAAAATTTATAAATCCTTTAAAATACTTTGTTTCCTGACTTAAAATAAAATTTAACTTTAAATTTTATCACCTTAATAGTCTCCGGTCTCCTTTCTCGGTTCGACAACGAATATTCGTCTGAAAGATAAAAAATGAGAAAACACTTTAAATTACATAAAATAAATAAATATATATACCCTTTGAAATAATTTAACATATATCATGCATTACCTAAATATTAATTAAATACTTAAATTAATTCAATCATACATGGAGTTTACGTGTATTAGTTTATGGACACTATAATCCTTGATATGAATAGCTTGACATTTAAATGTAGAACAAAAAATTTTAGGCGAAAGAGAAGAAATATATTTAAAACTGTTAGGGCAATGCCCTTACTTGACTATGGAAAATTTGAATGGTACAAGATTAGGATATTAGTGTTAAGTCAGTATGCCTTAGCCAATGGGTTGAAACATGTAAGGATGTTGGCGTACGACGATGTCCCTTGTCAAATGATGATTGTTCACGGATGTCGGCTCTTATGGGCTGTCTCTTCCTATTTCCTGGATCCATTGATACCTTTTTTTTTTTGAAAAACTTACATGATTATTGGCAGTTAACTGAAAGAAATGACGGATTTTATGCAGCATGATGATATCGAAAAGGGTAAGAGCAGAAGAAAAGATATAAATAAAAAGCAGAAAAGAATAGATGAAGAGCAGTGAGAAAGGCAGGAAGAAGCCCGAAAGAAGAAAGTCTGAGACCATTATCAGAAAAGAGGCGTTGGTGCAAGTGGAAATGGTGGTGGTGAAGGTGGAAGTGGATCCTATAATCCCTCGCATACTCAGCATAGAAGCTTTAGATAAGGTGGTAGGTGTAATAGGATTTATTTTGTTTTGCAATCTTTTGTAACAATGTAATTTTATTTACTCAATAAAATATATTATTTATGTCTAAGTGTTGTTATTATATTGATATATTTCTATGTTTCCCTGAGTCTGATAGCTTAGATTTGTCATTATCAACAAGAGAAAAATTGTAAGATTGAATTCCAAATTTTTTGTGATAATGAACAACATCGAGTAATTTCAGGGTCCAACTACTATTTCTTTGTAGTAGGTTTCAAGCTGGATATCCAGAATTCAAGAAAGATCGCTTAAAATCTCTAGTTGGATTGTATATTCTTCCAGCTAGACACCCTATAGTCAGGCTGCATATATATATGTAAGCCCAATTTCTCTTAGCTTGCAAGCCCAAAACTCAAGCCCCATTTACATGTTAATTAAAATTATAAATAAGATACCTAGGCTTCTCAAGCACCATAATTCAGCCGAAATCACACACCATTCACTCTCAAATTTACGAGAATTAAGAAGGAAGAAAAGCTAGGGTTTTTCGTCGTCCGCTCGTCCACCTTCGCACCCTCACCAACAATTGAATATTCGAGCGTTTTAAACGCAAAGGCACGTTTCTAAACCCTTTTACGCATCATTCAAATCATAATATGTATGTTTTATTTGTTGTTGCATGAAAAATATTTACGTACGATGGTTTAAACGATATGATGATTATATTCAAAGTTTTCAAATGTTTTTACGTATACGTGATCATGATATGATTTCCAACGAGTACGCTGCCAATGTAGTATGAAATATGGTTAAAACATGAATAATTTAAAGGAAATAACAAGGCTGGAAATCGAATGGAGAGCAAGAAGAGAAGCCTAGGGTTTTCTAGGGACAAACTCACATGCATGGCCTCAAGGGCTCGGCCTGGTGCAAAGGGGCTAACGGCTTGGCTGGGGCTTTGGCTGGGGCCTGTGCTGGGCGTGGGTCAGGGCTAAGAAGAGTCATAGCATGGCTAGGAATCTTTGGTCGCAGCCTAGGAGGAGTTCCGTGGAGCAAGAACTCATCGCGCGAGCTGTGGGGGATGGCAACAGCCAAGGGGGCTCGCGTCTAGGGCAGGGAGGCTCAGGGTTGGTCCTTTAGGGTCTAAGGAAGATGGTAAAGGGTTGGGGCTTGAGTGGCTTGGTTCGGTGACGGCTCGTGGAAAAGGGGAGTGAGCACCTCGCGTGGCTTGTTGGTGCAGCAGGCTTGCAGCGCTTCGTGCATGGGTTCAAGGGCTTGGGCTAGACTTGGTTGGGTCTGGGCGTGGTCCAGGGTCGGTGAGGGTCAACTGGGCTTGGTGGTGGCTCGAGTAGGAGAGTCCTAGTTGGCTAAGAGTCCTAGTGAAGGTGGGAAGCTCACGCGCAGATTTTGGGGTCCTGGTTGCAGGGCTCGTGCGCGAGCTAGGGTTAGGTTATAAGGGTCAAGGTTGGTCAGGAGGGTACCTAGATGGGTTGGCTAGGGTCTAGCTCGACGTGGCTCGACTAAATCGCGAAATGGCTCGGTGGTCTTGATTATGGGTCAAATTCGAGATTTAATAAGAAAAAATTCGAACCATGGGTCGATGGGGGTGGTTCATGGCTCACAAGGGTATTTTAGGTAATAAAAAGGTTATGTTTAAAATTTGGGATCAAAATATTCAAGTTTGAATTTAATCGGGATTAAAACGCTTAACGAACAAGTAATTAGGAGCTAAGTCGGAAATCTCGAATTTAAGCTGAAGAAAATTAGGAAAAATTAGAATTAAGCTTAAATAATTATTTAGGATAAGCCCAAGTCATTAAACGTGAGAAAAAGTTAAAATCGAGAATTTTTACGTCTAGTGGCAAAACGATTATTTTACACTTTGGAATTACGTAATAGCTTGGCAGCGTCCCGAAGGATTATAATGCATGTTAAATGACTTAAAATGATGATTTTGATGAAAATATGATATTTTATGATTTATGATAAAGCTGTGCAATTTTTACTGTTAAAATGCTATTTTTGGAAAGTTGTGATATTTTATGCTTTTAAAAAGAAATGAAAAATATTTTGAGGGATGTGAATTGACTGTGACAAATGATATATGCTATGTGAGGGATCCTTTTTAAGAAGGAACGGTGAAGTTACAATTTTGTGAGGGAAAAGGCCCTAGAGGTAGCCCGTTTACGAAAAAAAGGCCCAGAGGGAGCCTGACGATCTTATTTCCATGGCGGAGCCTAGTGCCCGCCCCCATGGGCCATGTGGAGCTGAAGACTGATCAGTCGACCAAAGGATAAAGGCTAGTCACTTTCGATGATCAAACTTCACCCAAAATGATAAATGATTGAAAGCTTTACGACTAAAATGATTTTACGATTTACGATTTATTTATGCTTAAAATTATTTTAAATAAAAGTATGATTTTTATACATGTGGTTGTATATGTATTATTTGCTACTCATGTTTAGAACGTGTTGAGTCATTATACTCACTAGGTTTGAATGCTGTAAGATTTGATGATATTTTGGGAGGCGATGACGCTTGAGTGGATCGAGTGCGGCATTACATTCCCGATGGACATTTATTTTCCGCACTAGCTTGTTAGATAGAAAGATTCAAAAGATTATTGTTAATGATTTTATTAGGGAGTTTTATTTTTTATTTTATTGTTAGTTGATATTTTTAAATATCGATGTAGGATTTTTGATTAGTTGACGATTTAGAATTTTTTGGGCACTTGAGATTTTAAATGCTAATTCATTATGATTTATGGAAATGTTAAGTTACTTTTATTAGTAATTTTCGAGTTTATGTTTTTTTTAAAAAAAATTTCGAGGTCGTTTCAGGACATGATACCAAATCCAGTCAGCTTTTCTGTTGGCTACCAATACAAATTGAACATGGAAGCAAAAGTTTACATCAGAAGAATCCAACTATATAAAGACAAGATTCAAGACTATAGAGACTACTAAAGCATTCACTATATGCCCTAATAAAGATCTCAAGCACTCTTAACCATTCTATCATCAAGTTATTCTATTCAACACACACATACTCTATCCGATAATTATGATTCATTTTTTATGCACATCCACTCAATTTGCTCAAGATGTCTATTTGGAGTGTTGTGTATATTTGTCTGGACCTATGGTTCAATAAACATTGATTTTATATTCATGTTGAAGAGGACACAAGGAGTTTTAGTGCAGTCAACGTATAAGTCCTAACTGAAATGAGTTTTTTCAAGTTATTGTAACAACTAAATTCTTCTAGATCATTTATTCTTTAAGTTGAAAAAGAGGAGATGTAAGGCCCTATAATTAATTATCCGTTGCCCCTTTCTTCTTGTTATGTCGACCACCTCGTTGTCTCCAGCCATCGTAATGTGGAGCAGCCACCCCTAAAATCGAATCCTCCAGCCCTAGCACCTTTCTTGTGGTCTGAATTGGAAGAACAGAGCAAGATCAAAGCTTTCCATGAACTGTCGTTGTGCGCAGTTCTTCCTCTTACTTTCGGTAAGCTTTGGTTCTATCTCATTGTTGATTCGTGGTCTTTTGGGTAAGGAATTAAAGCTTACTATGTTAGTTAGTTTTGTCGGCAAGAGTTTTCAAAGAAGGTGGGGCCAGTCAAGAAAGGCAGCAGGCAGCAAAACGCGGGTTGGCAATTTCGTGGAAATATGAATACGCGTTTTTAACGCGTATTCACACGGACAAGAGGCTCTATAAATAGAGCTCCCTCCTTCATTCTGAAATCATTCCTTCTTCGAGTTTTCTCTCATCTTATAACATTCTATAATATTTGTCAGGTGTTTGTTCTCCTGTATCAAGAGAGTGTGTGTTCTCTTTGGAAACACAGTGAGTGAGTTGTACACCACAAAATATTATAGTTGAAATTCTTTTCATCTTGCCGCGTGGTTTTTATCCTAATAATTTTTAGGGGTTTTCCACGTAAATCTCGGTGTCCAGTTTATTCTTTATTTTTGGGTTTTATTATCTCAAATTACTGCAAGTGGGACCAACAAGTGGTATCAGAGCCTTGGTTTAAAATTTCTTAAAATTCTGAGTATGCTCTGTGGTTGCAGCCTAGACTGATCTTCCACATCAGAAAAGATTTTTTTGAGATTTTTTATTAAGGCGGGATTATTTTTTCATGTCTACTAAATTGTTGTAGACATAATGGCGGGAAGGTACGAGATAGCAAAGTTACACAGAAGCAATTTTATGCTGTGGAAAATAAAGATATAAGCAGTTTTAAGAAAGGGGAATTGCTTGGCGGCTATTGGAGATAGACCGGTAGAGATTACAGATGATGGAAAGTGGAATGAGATAATGACAACGCTGTTGTCAATCTACACTTGGCTATAGCAGACGAAGTTTTGTCAAGTGTCTCTGAGATAAAAACAGCCAAAGTTATATGGGATACTCTGACAAAGATGTACGAGGTCAAGTCGCTACACAACATGATTTTCCTAAAGAGAAGGCTTTATACTCTTCGGATGGCGGAATCCTCATCAATGACCGACCATATCAACACACTAAATACTCTATTTGCCCAACTCACTTCCATGGGGCATAAAATAGGAGAAAATGAACGTGCGGAGCTTCTACTTCAAAGTCTACCAGATTCATATGATTAACTTATCATCAACATTACCAACAATATTCTTATGGTTTTTCTAAGATTTGATGATGTCTTAACTGCGGTTCTCCGTGAAGAAAGCCGGCGCAAGNTGCCAGAAGTACTGGCCACATTTCCTTGAGAACTCTTCTCGATACTCGTACACTCTTTCTTGAAGTGCCCTTTACCGCCNAAAATTTTGTGACACATGGATTCAGGAGCGACGTGGCACATGACGTCTCGGAGAGAATGATTTGATCATTATGAACCAGTCTCAGGAGGATCTGTATTCATGGGAAATGATCATGCCATGGAAATCGCTGGGGTTGGTACTATCAAAATTAAAATGTTTGATGACACCATTCGCACCATACAGGAGGTACGACATGTGAAAGGACTGACAAAAAAATCTTTTGTCCTTGGGGCAATTGGATGACATCGGATGCAAAACTCATATCGAGAATGGGATCATGAAAATTGTGAAGGGTGCGCTTGTGGTTATGAAGGCGGAAAAGATTGCTGCAAATTTGTATGTACTTTTGGAAGAAACACACAAAGAGGCAGAACTAGCTGTTGCATCAATTGGTTCAGGAGAAGAATTAACAGTGTTATGGCATAGAAAGCTCGGGCATATGTCAGAACAGGGGTTGAAAATTCTCTCAGAACGGAAGCTGCTGCCGGGACTTGCAAAAGTGTCACTACCCTTTTGTGAGCACTGTGTTACCAGTAAAGAACACAGATTAAACTTTGGCGCTTCTACTGTCAGGAGCAAAAGCATATTGGAGCTGATTCATTCGGATGTTTGGCAAGCACCGGTTGTATCCGTAGGAGGAGCGAGATACTTTATCTCGTTCATTGATGATTTCTCTAGGAGATGTTGGGTGTATCCAATAAAAAAAATCAGATGTTTTTCAGATCTTCAAAGATTTCAAAGCGCGGGTTGAACTTGATTCTGAGAAGAAAATCAAGTGTCTAAGGACTGACAATGGAGGAGAATATACCAGTTACGAATTTGATGCATTTTGTCAACATGAGGGCATCAAAAGACAATTCACGACGGCTTACACACCTAAACAGAATGAAGTGGCGGAGCGGATGAACAGGATCTTGTTGGACAGAACAAGAGCTATGTTGAGGACTGGGGGTCTAGACAAGTCATTTTGGGCAGAAGCAGGCAAAACCGCTTGTTATATTATCAATCGTTCTCCTTCAGTGGCGATTGATCTGAAGACTCCGATGGAGATGTGGACTGGGAAGCCGACAGATTATTCTATTTTCATACATTTGGAAGTCCGGTGTACGTTCTGGACAATGAGCAAAAAAGATCAAAGTTGGATTCGAAATCCAGAAAATGTATCTTCTTGGGTTATGCTGATGGAATAAAGGGGTTTCGCTTGTGGGATCCTACTGTCCACAAGCTTGTCATCAGCAGGGATGTTATCTTCGAGAAAGATAAAGTAAAGGGACACAAAGGCACACCGAATTCAGAAACTACTATATTTCAGGTGGAAAATAAGACGGATGAAGGTCAAAGTTCTTGTGAAGCAGTACCAGAGCACGAAGAACAAGAACAAAAACATGTTGAGTCTGAAGTTTCCAATGTGAGGCAGTCAACTCGAGACAGAAGACCACCAGGTTGGCTTTTAGATTATGTCACTGAAAGTAACATTGCATATTGTCTATTATCAGAGGATGACGAGCCATCGAGTTTTCACGAAGCTACTCAAAGCTCGGATGTATCCTTGTGTATGATAGCAATGCAAGAAAAATTGGATGCATTAGACAAGAATAAAACTTGGGATCTTGTTACACTACCACGAGGAAGGAAAGCGATTGGAAACAGATGGCTCTATAAGATCAAGCGTGATGGCAATAACCAAGTGGAGCGGTATCGTGCTAGATTGGTCGTCAAAGGGTATGCTCAGAAAGAAGGCATTGACTTCAATGAGATATTTTTTCCTGTGGTTCGGCTTACAACAGTCAGAATAGTGTTGGCATTGTGTGCAGTGTTTGACCTACATCTAGAACAGCTAGATGTGAAAACGGCATTTCTTCATGCAGATCTTGAAGAAGAAATCTATATGCTCCAGCCAGAAAGTTTTGAGGAAAAAGGCAAAGAGAACTTGGTTTGCAGGTTGAACAAATCTCTGTACGGTCTCAAACAGGCGCCAAGGTATTGGTACAAGAGATTTGATTCCTATATCATGAGCCTTGGATACAACAGACTGAGTGCAGACCCTTGTACGTATTTCAAGAGGTCTGGTGATGACTATATCATTTTGCTATTGTATGTGGACGACATGTTGGTAGCAGGCTCCAACAAAGATCAGGTCCAAGGATTGAAGGCACATTGGCTAGGGAATTTGATATGAAGGACTTGGGACCACCAAACAAGATTCTAGGGATGCAAGTTCACCGAGACAGAAGTAACAGAAAGATTTTGCTTTCCCAGAAAAATTATTTGAAGAAAGTCTTGCAACGCTTCAACATGCAAGATAGTAAGTCAATTTCGACCCCTCTTCCTATTAACTTCAAGTTATCATCCGAGATGTGTCCTAGCAGTGAAGCAAAGAGGATGGAGATATCTCGAGTACCATATACATCAGCAGTGGGAAGTTTGATGTTCGCTATGATCTGTACAAGACCGGACATTGCTCAAGCAGTGTGAGCAGTTAGTCGGTATATGGCGAATCCTAGAAGAGAGCATTGGAGCACTGTTAAAAGGATTCTTAGATACATTAAGGGTACCTCGAATGCTGCATTATGTTATGGAAGATTGGATTTTACACTCAGGGGCTATGTCGATTCAGATTATGCAGGTGATCCTGATAAGAGGAAATCTACTACTGGTTATGTGTTTACACTTGCAGGGGGAGCAGTAAGCTGGGTTTCAAAACTGCAGACAGTTGTGGCGTTATCTACGACGGAGGCAGAATACATGGCAGCTACTCAAGCTTGCAAGGAGGCAATATGGATTAAAAGGTTATTGGAGGAGATCGGGCACAAACAAGAAAATGTTTCTTTGTTTTGTGACAGTCAGAGTGCCTTGCACATCGCAAGGAATCCAGCCTTTCATTCCAAGACGAAACACATTGGAGTACAATTTCACTTTGTGCGGGAAATAGTATAAGAAGGAAGCGTGGACATGCAGAAGATCCATACTAAGGACAACATAGCTGATTTTTTGACCAAGCCAGTGAACACTGATAAGTTTGAGTGGTGTAGATCATCAAGTGGTCTAGCGAAAACGTAAGCAGCAGGGAATGGCAAGATTGAAAGGATGTGTGGAGATGTGTTTGATTCTCAATCAAATCTCCAAGTGGGAGAAATGTCGGCAAGAGTTTTCAAAGAAGGTGGGGCCAGTCAAGAAAGGCAGCAGGCAGCAAAACGCGGGTTGACAATTTCGTGGAAATATGAATACGCGTTTTTAACGCGTATTCACACGAACAAGAGGCTCTATAAATAGAGCTCCCCCTTCATTCTGAAATCATCATTTCTTCGAGTTTTCTCTCATCTTATAACATTCTATAATATTTGGAGGTGTTTGTTTTCCTGTATTAAGAGAGTGTGTGTTCTCTTTGGAAACACAGTGAGTGAGTTGTACACCACAAAATATTATAGTGGAAATTCTTTTCATCTTGCCTTTTACCATAATAATTTTTAGGGGTTTTCCACGTAAATCTCGGTGTCCATTTTATTCTTTATTTTCGGGTTTTATTATCTCAAATTACCGCAAGTGGGACCAACAAGTTTTCTCCTGTTTTTCCAGCACCTTTTTCAGCAGTGCAGCTGTGTTTAGCTTGTTTCCAGTGAGCTCCGATGAACTCCTACAAGTAGCTTAACCTCAAGACCTCTAGAGACTAGTTTAAGTTCTGATCTTGTGCTTTTCAGGTACGAAATTCCAGCTGCTATTCGTGTATGTAGGCTGCCTATTTTGAATTTTTGGCCTCTACGATTTAAATTGTTCCCATCGATTTTAATGCGTTATATTGACATATATATTGGTTTAAACTGTAAGTTCGATCGTTAGAAAGTTTTGAAGTATAATTCGACGAGTTTATAATTAGTATCAGATTAAATTGTGCGATTATTCGGGAATTGTGGTTATTTCGTTTATTATCGGAGTTGTTGGGATTTATTCGGGAATTGTGGTTATTTCGTTTATTATCGGAGTTGTTGGGATTTATTGGAGCGATAACGAGTTAAATAAATTCAATTGTTTAAAATTTGGAAATTTAAATGAATTGTTAAATAATTCAATATTTTTTAGTCAAATGCGGGATTTAAATAGTGAAATGAAGAGTTATGAGAACAATATGCGATTTGATGAAATTTTGAGAATATTTGGACTAAGTTTTAGTAATTTAAATCGTTAATTTGGATTTTTAGAAATAAATTCAACTTTAGAAATTTTTGAAATAAGTTAGATTACTTTAGATTTATTGGTGAATTGTGTAATTATTCGACTTATTTTATCATTGTTAGGTCGAGGAGACAAAGTGGAGGTTTAAGATATCAAATTATTGATAGACTATCATAACCAACATAAATTCTGATCTTTCTTTGATGTCTCATTTTTGTTTGTTGAGGCGGTGCAATAGGCACATATACCATACATCCAAAAATTCTCATATGAGAAATGTCTGGTTCTTTACCAAAGACAAGATGCAATGGGGAGTATTTATGATATGCACTTGGTTTGATGCGAATTAATACAGCAGCATGTAAAATTGCATTTCTCCATATAGAAACAGAGAGTTTTGTTTTCATAATAATTGGTCTAGCAATCAGTTGTAAACGTTTAATCAATGATTCAGCTAATCCATTGTGTGTACGTGAGCAACATGATGCTCAACGGTGATTCTCATTGACATACAATAATCATTGAAAGTCTGAGAAGTAAATTCACCAGCATTATCAAGTCTAATTTTTTTGATTGTATGATCGAGAAATTGATTCAGCAATTTTATTATTTGAGAAAGTAATCTTGCAAATGCCACATTCCGAGTTGATAATAAACATACATGTGACCATATGCTGGAGGCATCGATAAATACCATAAAATATCTAAATGGTCTACATGCTGGATGAATTGACCCCACAAATATCACTCTGAATACGTTCAAGAAACATGAGTGAAATTTGGATTTTAACTGGTGATGGTCTTATAATAAGTTTTCCAAAAGAATATGCTTTGCATTGAAACTTATTATTTTGAAAGATCTTCAGGTCTTTCAGCGGATGATCATGTGTATTTTCTATAATTCTTTGCATCATTGTTGAACCAGGATATCCTAATCGATCATGCCAATTAATCAGTATTGAAGAATTATCAACTACCATATTTGATTCAATTAGACTTATATATGTATAATGCAATCCAATAGGGAACATTGATAGTTTTTCAACTACATATTTCTTTCTTGATTTATATGTGGTAAGACACATATATTTTTCTCATTTTCTTCATTTATTGTCTGAGTATCATATCAATGGGAATATATGTCATTAAAACTCAACAAATTTCTTTTCGATTGTGGTGAATACAAAGCATCATTACAAAGCATCATTTATCAGAAATTTTGTTCCATTGGGTAACAAAAGATATGCTTTACCACAACCTTATATCAAGTCTACAGGACCTGATATTGTATTCACCATTGTTTTTGTTGGGTTTAGTTCCAAGAAATATCTTTTATCTCGGAGAATAGTGTGTTATACCACTATCAGGTATGCAAACTTTCATAGGATTAGTTCTGTGTTTAGATTTGTTCATAGCATTTTACATATTTGAACTTCAAAAAAATATGCGATTGAAAAAAAATTACTGACAATATATATGTAATTTATTGAAAAATATGACGCATATCATAATTATATAATAAAACGTTAGCATACAAGCACATGAAAAATAAAATATTTTACATTTCTATTCTACCAATATATTGATAATTTTCAGAGAAATCATTCATAAAATCTGCAGCATCAAAATGAGTTGAATCACTCAAACGGTCACTTCGTTCAGTGAAATTGGTCTCTTTTTCTTTTTCCTTTATCGATTCTTTATAGAGCTTACAAAAGTGCTCGGGGGCTTGACAAATATGAGACCAATGTCGTGGAGTACCGCATCTAAAACAAGAACTTTCAAATTGTTTTGAGTGATTTTCATTAACAGTCATGTTCTCATAATGCCTTTTCAGTGGGTGGTTCGTGATGCCTTTTTGAGATGAGTTATAGAAGTAACTATCTCGATTGTTTTCAAAACCATGGACGCGACCACGACCACGACCACGACCACTTCCACGTCCATAACCATGATCTCAATTTCGACCTCGACCAAAACCTTGTCTTTGACTTTGATTTTGGTTTCCAAGTTTAAATTCATTTTTACTTACAACATTTAATTCTGAAAATGCTGTTGATCCAGTGGGTCGGGACTGATGATTTCTCATTAGCAGCTCGTTGTTCTTTTTCACCACAGGAAGACATGCGATAAGTTCAAAATATCTCGCAAATCCACGTACTCTATATTGTTGTTGTAGAATTATATTTGATGCGTGAAAATTGAAAAATGTTTTTTTCCAGCATTTCCGATTCCGTAACCTCACGTCCACAAAATTTTAATTGCGAGATTATTCGATACATCACTGAATTGTAATCACTGAATTTCTTAAAATCTTGAAATCTTAACGTATTCCATTCATTACGGGCGGTCGGAAGTATAACTTCCCTTATATGTTCATATCTTTCTTTTAATTATTTCCATAAAGCCATGTGATCTTTTTCAATGAGATATTCACATTTTAATCTTTCATCAAGATGGCGCGAAAAAATATTATAGCTTTTGCTTTTTCTTTTGATGAGATACCATTTTTTAATGGTGTCACTTAAACCCAATGACTCAAGATGCATTTCTACATCGAGAGTCCATGGCATATAATTTTTTCCCGTAATGTCGAGCGCAACAAATTCGAGCTTTCCAAATTTGACATGGTGGTACTAGAAAAATTACAATGCATTTTATTAGTTAAATTATAAATCTATTAATATGACAATAAAAAGTAACAGATAAATTATAAGTACAAACATTCTTAAAATAAAGAAAAAATGCGAGACAGATATTCTCCGATAAATACAAGACTAGTGAGTATAATAACCAAAATAATTATACAAAATAACCTTGAAAGAACCATCTTCTTCTTTTTCGAAAATTTTGATGAAGAAAATTTTCGAGGAGTAAGAGTAAGTTTGGAGTGATTGAATGTGTTTGTAAAATCATTTTTATAGGGTATTTACTAGCCGTTTATGACTGTAACAAAATCTTAAAAAAATAAATGTATGTATATGTAAATTTTATGGTAATAATATGATTTATATAATATTAATAATGTTTAAATAATTATGTACATCACATCACAACATTATAATGAGGTGGCAAGACTCTTTTTATATAATACTGTGACATTATACAAATATATATAATTATTTTTTAACACAATAAAATATATAAATAGTGAAATAATCATATCACATTATTATAATGAGGTGTCATAGACTCCTTTTATATAATAACATGATATTATTCAAATATATATACAATAAATAAACATTAACACAATAAAATTATATAAGCAGTATAATAATATAATCATATCACATTATTATAATGAGGTATCGTAAACTCCTTTTATATAATAACATGATATTATATATTAAATATATATACAATAAAAAAATAAACAGTAAAATAAATATTCTTACTTTTGAATATTGTTACATTTTTCTTGTGTTTTGGAGCTTGTAAAATATGGAGATCCTTCGAGTATCGTGCTTTGAGTATCTTGCTGATAACGTGTTAAAAGTAAAAATTTACGATAAAAAGTAAAAATCACAAATTCACAAAATATATTAAACTAAACACTTTTATAAAATTTTCTCTACTCAATTGTATATTCTTCATAAATTAAGAGACTGTTTATAGAATTTTTTTGGAAATAATACAAAAATAAATACATCATTACATACATAATCACACACAATTTTCAATATTTACAACTCTTATTTTCAACATTCAATAATTTCAACTCTTTATTTTCAACATCAATAACCGGTTTGACTGGTTAGCAATTTTTTAAAATTTTTATTTTTATTTTAATTATATATATAATTATTTGTATTTTAAACTTTGTTAAAATTATTAATTTAATAATATTAGAGTTTTTTTTATTTTTTAAACTTTGGAAAATATTTATATTTTATAAACATTTAAGATGTTTAGAATTTAAAATATATTATTTATTATATAAATATATAATAATATTATTTTATATAATATAACAGTATTTCAATCCAACCGATTGAATCGTTATTTAAGGTGGTTCAGTTCGATCATCAGTCCAGTTATAAAAACATTGGACACATGTATTATTATAATAGATATTTTTAATAAATGATTTTTTATTTTAAAATTAAAATAAAAATTCATAAATTTGTCGATAAATCAATTTTGTTAGAATTTGATAATTTTAATTTTTAAAATCATAAAAAAATTGAAATTTTTTGAAAATAATACATATTTTCCCTATAAAATTGAAAAAAAATAAAATTATGTAAATTCTTAAGAAAATGAATTTTGAAATTTTAAAAATATAAATAAAATGTTATAATAATTTCTAAATCCATATATCATTTTAGAAAAGTAACGTAATGTTCTATTTGAGAAACAGAAGTTTATATATTTAAAAATGTTCAAGATTTAATGTTTTCAAAAGGATGGTTATTTTAGGCACCATGTTTAAAAAATTAACAAAATTTGATATTTTAAAATATAGACGTTTATTTTAGGTACTTCATATTTGGTGGCCAAAATAGTTATTAAAGAGTGTTCAGCCTTGATAATTAATAGATTAACGAGTAGGTCTTTTGTGAGACGATCTCACGAATCTTTATCTGAGAGACGGGTCAACCTTACTGATATTCACAATAAAAAGTAATACTCTTAGTATAAAAAGTAATACTTTTTCATAGATGACCCAAATAAGAGATTCGTCTCACAAAATACGACCCGTGAGACTGTTTCATACAAGTTTTTTCCTAGATTAATAATGTATAGATATCATCAATTAGAGATGAAATGTATTTCCAAAAATTGAATAATTATTATGAAAATATATTTTCAATTCATATATATAACTATAATTTTGGGTTTATATCAGTTAATCATTGAGGTTTTTTTAAAAATAATGTGGGCAATGATTGCTAAGAAAAAGAAACAAGGATATTATTAAAGCAACTAAGTCAAAAATTTGTTTTACCAACTCCACCTAAATATTTTGATAGTGAATATTAATGAGTCTGGAATATGTCGACCCTTCAATTTGAACTAAATATCAAGTTATCAAACAATAATTCAAATAGTTCGTTGATATGTTCGAATCTTTCGAGTCAAACTCACACTCGAGATTTAATTCAAGCCGAATTAGAACCAAATTTTTGAAAATTTTCGAATTTCAAATCGAGGTCGAACTCAAATAGAATTAATTTGAGCTTACAATTTTTCGTCATATTCAGTTTGATTCAATTCGTTTACATTCCTACATCTAATGTCTAATATATGAGAATTTAATAAATATATTTATCATTTTATATGATTTTAATAGTTAAAATAGTAACGTGGGACAAAAACTCATGACCTAACAAACTATCCCAAAAAAATAGTCGAGCTCGGGCTTGAGTTCGAGCCAGCACTCGAGCTCACGAACAGGCTTGCAAGCTTGTGAGACGAACATCCTTAACCTCGACATTGGCTCGATAAAATGAACGTACAGTCTCGAACGAGTTTTTTTCCGAACCGAGTTTCAAATAGCTCGCGATTAGCTTGATTCGTTTAGAGAGGGATTCAGGCAGATAAATGATAGTGCATCCTTCGTTCGGTTCATCTAAAGGCACATCAACGGTACTTGCACATTCTTCTCGTCGATCGCATATCATTCACTTATTACAACATTCGAACTAAACCGTATTTAGAAGTATTGGCTGCAATGGTAGTTGCAAGTTCTCTCTTCTTGTTATTATTATTATTTTTAAAAATTGATTAAAAAAAATAAAAATATGTTTATTTAATACACAATATAAGTATATAGACAGATAAATTCATTGATTAGAATAATTTATACCAAAACATTTATTTATTTAATAAATATATTATATAATCTATACTATTATATTAAATGTGAGGACACGATAATAACTATCTAGAGATGACACCAACTTTTTTTTCCAATTTTATCCTT
Organism: Primulina huaijiensis; assembly: GCF_012295235.1. NCBI lineage: Eukaryota > Viridiplantae > Streptophyta > Magnoliopsida > Lamiales > Gesneriaceae > Primulina > Primulina huaijiensis. The sequence goes on from NC_133315.1 coordinate 5,129,417, forward strand.
ATACGATATTAATATTACATTTTTGTTTTTTGTTTTTAATTTCAACACACGCTTTTATTTTATTTCAACAATTCAAATATCAATTTAATCTCTCAATAATTTTTCAAATTTTATTTTAGTGTAACTAGTAATTAATATGATAAAAGGTAAACTTTCCTTGCGAAACTAAGAGAGAAGCAGCTGCTTTCCTTTTCCAATTCCCACCACACACAATCCCATTATTATCAACTAGCAATCTTCATCCTTTCCCGATTTCCTTCAACAAATTCATTGATTTATCTCCTCAATTATCACCCATTATCTCCACCTGTATCTTCTTTTTCATTACAACCCTGAATCTTCGCTCGATTGTCTTCCATTTTGTTTGCTAATAATCATTTCTTGATTAATCAATTGTATATAAAAAAAATTCGACGCATACCCACCTATATACCCTGCATCGATTCATTCTTGATCGATCTTGTTTGGATTTCACGCATGGGAATTGTCCAAGGGGTCGTGAAAAATTAGGGTTTTGTTCCAGGGTTTGTGTTGTTTTCGTGAATGCAGTTCAATAATAAAAAAGGATCTCTGTTTGTTGCTTGATGTATTGGATCTGCAGCCGGGAGTGATTTTTTTCGTTATCTAGGATTTCTTGCGGTTGTGTGAGTTTATGTAGTCATTTATCGGAGTTTATGTAGTCATTTATCGGTCGTTAGTTTGATTTTTTGTTCGTAATCCGAATTAAGGCTGAAATTGGAGGATTCAACTTTGTAGGATTTTGGATAATTTGGAGTTTACGAAGTCATTATTGAATCGAATTGGTTGCCATGGATCATGTCGTGGGTGGAAAGTTTAAGCTTGGCAGGAAAATTGGGAGCGGTTCATTTGGTGAACTGTACTTGGGTATTATTTTATTATTACTGATGAGTTGTTATTAGTTAACCGTAATTATGTCATGTTTTGTTGAAAAGATTGTTTTTTTTTCTTCTTGTATTAAATAGCAAATCTATTATGTTTATTGCTGTAGGGGTGAACATACAAACTGGAGAAGAAGTAGGCATCAAGTTGGTATGCTTGTTGGTTGCAATTTTATTGTTCCTTCTTTGTTTCTAGTGTATTCTACATTGTTTGGGACTGGGGCGAAAGCGAATTCATCTTTCGAGGGTTATCATAGTATTTGTTGAAATCCTTATTCTGCCCTCTGCAGTGCTTTTGTTTCATTAACGATTGGATGATTGGAATTATGTTTGTAATCTAGCTTCCTTCACTCCTGAATTTTCTATCGTTAATAAACTTAGTAACTTCAGAAGTTTGAATGAAAAAAAAACTATCAGTTAATGAGTGATGCAATTTCAAAATTAATTCTTCCCCGTCACCCCCAAGAAGTTTAGTTAAAAGATCAATAGTTTTTATTTTTTAATTAATTCGCATTAAAATGTATATACATGTCGTTGGAACGCTGCATCTTGTTAGGAACAGTAGTTTTCTACTAAGTTCTATGGACATGGGAAAATTACTCTGCTGGATCACAACATTGCATGCGGAAAGAACACAGCTTTTTTTTCCTGCTCTGCAGTAGATAGAACCTCTTTTCTGTATGATAAACAGAAACTTATAATTAATTGATTATCATAATAAGTTTATTTGTTATTATCACAATTGTCAGGAATCTGTGAAGACCAAGCACCCTCAACTTCATTATGAGTCAAAAATTTATATGCTTCTACAAGGAGGAAGTAAGTTGCTCTCTCTCTCTCTCTCTCTCTCTGCATTTTTTGATAGATCAAACAGTTCATTCTGATTGACCACCTAATTGTTTATCATTTTATTCTCGTAAGCTCTTGCTAAGGTCAGTAATAAGCTAGTTGTCAAATAAAGTTTGGCATGCTTATATACCTACATATGTGCATGGAGGAAATGATGCATTAATCTCATTCCTCTTCTGAATTTGTGTTTTTCCTCTTATGTTCCTCCTGGAAGCCTTCCTGGGATGATCAGGGGTGCTGTTTTCTCTAGATGGTGTTAATTCAAACTTTTCTGTGTTCTTTAAGATTGAAATATTTACTATTTCTGATCTCCTTTTTTGAGTTTTATATAAATATATTGTTAGCTGCAAGCAGGTGTAAAAATTAGTAAAAATGTTACTGTCTAATGGAAATTTATTCCGAAATACGAGACAGATTAACTTAAGTTGATGTTTGATCTAATTCAATTGGGTTCTGTTTTTCATGCAGCCGGTATTCCTAACCTGAAATGGTTTGGGGTTGAGGCTGAATATAATGTCATGGTCATAGACCTTCTAGGACCGAGTCTGGAAGATCTATTCAACTATTGTAACAGGAAGTTGTCCTTGAAAACAGTTTTAATGCTTGCGGATCAATTGGTAAGTAGTTTGAATTTTAAGTGTTTTCTGTACACTATGGTTGTGGATTTTAATTTAGTTTTAATAAGTAAAGGTGCATCTTATTTCAGATCAACAGAGTTGAATATATGCATTCTAAAGGATTTCTTCATCGTGATATAAAGCCGGACAACTTTTTGATGGGCTTGGGACGCAAAGCAAATCAGGTGTCTGTTTCTGTCATTCTTATGTCTCATATATTTGTTTGGATGATCTTAGCATTATATATGTACCGTTTTGACTTCAATTATAATAAAGGGCCTTTGTAGAGACTGTCATAATCTCGTGCTAATTTATTTATGATAAATCTTTTAATTTTATTATACCATTTGAGTAATTAGTGGATGCGCTGCTCTTGGCTGCATTGAGGGTAGATTTTCCTGGATTTATAAAGGATATTTGCTACATGTAATTGTTTTGATGCTCTAACGGTCTATATTGCAGGTTTATGTCATTGACTATGGTCTTGCCAAAAAATATAGGGATCTCCAGACTCATAAGCACATACCCTACAGGTACATTCCTATATTTTTTTAACGCCAAAGTCATTTAGTATTTGCTCATACTTGTCTCAAAAGGATGCCTAGACTGACTATGATGGTTGGAAGTTAGTACCGATGCCGGAAATCAATTATTGTCTTAAAACCAATAGTGCACAACAATAGTTTGGGATAAAGTGTGATCTTGATCTATGCTGTTAAACAAGATTACCTTTGTGATTTCTAATTTGACACATGCATGATTTTTAATCTAACTCTTCCATCATGACTGATGAATGATTTAACTCCACGACGTTATCAATACCGACAGGAGGCAACAGCTAAGATTAAATAATAAGTATGGTATTGACAGTTATGATTAAATAATAAATATGATTTTTTAAGCCCATTAAAATTACGCAATATAACATCTTAATTGCTACAATCAATGGCTGAGTAATCGTATTTATTTATGCCCTTTTTTGGTCTAATGTCTATGTTTCATTATTTGATCATTTATCTTTCCCCCCTAGTTACAGATTAATGCAGTAGAGTACACTTACCGTTGTCAGCTCTTGGGCACAGAAGGATCTGTAACCCACTTCTTCATTCCCTTATCCGGACCTGAACAATTAGAAGAGAAGAGAGGAAGTTTGATGGTTATTTCTAATCACGCTAAAATATGTCAGTAAAAGCAAAATTTGCTAAAGGGATGATGAGTATTTTTAATTATTTTTCCGCTTGTCATGGCCTAATTTGTTAGGAGTAACAGACTGCTTTAACATAAATTTGGCAAGTAGTATAATTATGCAAATCCTTTGGTGGGTTGATTTCCACGTCCTAGGCTAGCAGTATTGACAATGCTTGCTGGAAGATAAATTTTTGTTAATCCCTGAATAGATTTTTAACTTTTAACATATACGGAGAATTTGTGACCGGTTGGTTTTTTTATATGCAGACTGATTGAACTTCTTAACATTTTACTTTTAGGGAAAATAAGAATCTCACGGGTACCGCTCGCTACGCTAGTGTCAATACACACCTTGGAGTTGGTGAGTAATGGTGATTTTAACAAGAATTGTTCCTTATCATTAAGTTCCTTAGAATTCTTTTGGTTTAATTGCTTCCATCTCATCGTGGTTCGCTAATGCTGGCAGAACAAAGCAGAAGAGACGATTTGGAATCTCTTGGTTATGTACTTATGTATTTTCTGAGAGGAAGGTGAGTTGAACTTGTGGATGACTTATTGGTCGGAAATGTTCTACCTTGTTTGGATCTGATTGTCTTTGTAACTTTACTTCCATACTGATATTGTTTTTTTATGTTTCAGCCTTCCCTGGCAGGGACTTAAAGCTGGCACCAAAAAACAAAAATATGACAAGATCAGTGAGAAAAAGATGTTAACTCCTATAGAGGTATATACCAAATGCTTGCATAATTAATGTGGGCTGTGGTTCTGTGTCCATGTTTGAAATTTATCTTCTCTGTGGTGAGCTCAAAAAGTAAATTAATGATTTAACCCAAAGCAACCACTAAGTGCCCCTTTTTGTTCGCTTGGTATGCCTGTCTTGCAACCAACATCTGCAAAGTGTTTTCGTTCTCTTGATTCCTTGGCTGCTGTTAGTGCTCGATGTAAGAGTCAAGGTTGCTTGTCTTGAAATTGTTTGAAGACAAATGGAACCTTTTTTGTATGAAACCTTCTTTTGCATTGCATTCATTCAAACAAAGCAAAAGGATTAATTGTTTCAGTGTTTACACCTTATTATGGTATTGTGGATTATTCAACTATATTATTTACTTTTATGCTGGGTGCTTATATCATCCTGGGTTGACTGGACTTGTTCAGTCGTATACATACTTGTGATTTATGAGTCCCAAAAGGTCATATCATATGGTGTGTTGCAGTTGCTGTGCAAATCATATCCATCAGAATTCATATCATATTTCCACTACTGCCGTTCTTTAAGATTTGAGGACAAGCCTGATTATTCTTATTTGAAGAGGCTTTTTAGGGACTTGTTTATTCGTGAAGGTGATGATTACCTAAACTCTATCTGTCTCTGTAGATTTTCTTCCTGTCATAAATATTTCAAGTATCTGCTCGAGTATCTTGTAGTGAAGTGTGGATGTGTTGCAATGCTTTTGCAGGTTACCAATTTGATTATGTATTTGATTGGACCATATTGAAGTATCCTCAGATTGGAGCCAGTTCCAGATCAAGAGTATACATATGCATTTTATTCTCTTTTCCATCCTCTTTTTATACTTGATGATATGAATGTAGTAATTGTTGCCTTTACTTTCAGAATCCTACTGGCAATGCGGTGGCTGGAACTTCTGGTGAAAGACCAGGAAGAACATCTGGTAATCTCTTGGATATCTGTGTTAAACTGATTTGTGAATAGAAATTCCAATGGGTGCATAATTTGCAAATCTATGAATGTTTAGAACCTATCTTGTTAAGTGTATGAACGATGAACAGTAAACCTGAATCCGGAATCAACAATTTGAATCACACAGTATTGATAACTGCAGGCAAAACATTGCAAACTAATTGCTCTGTGATTAATGAGAACTATTGTTGTTGATTTGGATTGTCACCTCTCACATCTCGAAAACTGCGGTCATTTTAAAAAGTGTCAGAACGTGGTTAGTTTCGGGCATTGACGTGTACTGGTCAGAAATTAAAAGCGTTTGGAGCAACTACTTATGGTTTTAAGAGCTGAATACTGAGAGATATCATGTATGAATGTTTTTTCTGTTTGCAATTTTTGAGTTTAACACGTTCATTTTTTCACTAAAATATATACTCTGTAAATCTACTAGTGGATATGTTATAATTTCGCTTCTTATTTGGTTGTGTTGTCTAGTGGGGCAAGATCTTCGAGATAAATTTTCAGGCGCGGTTGAAGCCTTCTCTAGAAGGAATTCTTCAGGTCTTGCTCGGCATGGAGATCATTTAAGACACAGGACATCAGATGATATGCCTTCGTCCAAAGACGTGGTATTTATTCCTCTCTTCTCCATAAAGATATTTTCATTTGATCGTCCTCATTTGGTTTTCCTGCATTTGAATTCTTGATTCTCATATCACTCCAGCTGCATCATCAGCATACGACACATGTGCTTTGACAAAGTAACAGACTAACAGTTGCTCTGATTCAATAAGTTTCTTTTAATCTTTAGAAGAGATTCGATTGAAGTTCTTAATTTTATCGCAGCTACCTGATTCAGAAAAAGGCCGTACTTCTCGAAATGGCAGCACTACAAAGAGAGCAGCCGTTTCAACCAGCAGGCCAAGCTCCTCTGGTGAGGTCACTGATGGCCGCTCTGGTAGACTGGTCTCGAGCAGTGGTCGTATATCTACCGCACAAAGAACTCAACCCGGCATTGATCCAAAGCCATCATCTTTTTCTCGTGTTGCTATTACTAAAGGCTCTCGTGATGACCCTCTTCGTAGTTTTGATTTCCTCTCAATAAGGAAGTAACATAAATTGGAATTGGAAATGCTAATGTTGGAGCAGACAAAGCTCGATCTATTTAAATTATATCTCCGGTGATATCTTACTGTGTTAGATGGTAAATGTCTGATGCAGTCGGACACCACCACTATTAGGTAGTAGCTCAACACGAGTCGCTGCTCTTTCGAGAAATTGTCGAGAGTTCTATGCACATCAGGTCTTGTTTTACAAGATCACATTAGATTTAACATGTGTCATGCATACCTTAATCATATTTTAATGTGATGATTTTAAATCATATGCTTATTCTTAAATTTCAAAAAGATTTGTTGGTTTACAGTAGTGCTGCAAGTCTATAACACTTAAGACTTACTTGACTTGAGAGGTTTAACAAACATCACATCGCAAAGTTTTTTAATTATACCAACCAACCAGCCAGCGTTAAAGTTGGTACGAAAATAGAGGTTCTCCAATAATCCGATCCCTAATAATGCAATGTTCGAATCTAAACCTTTGGGTTTATAGTTGGTTTTAGTGGTGATGATGGTGAGATTTTGTAGTTTTTTTAAAAAAATTCAAACCAAATTGTCATGTGATCGGTTAGTATTTTGAAAAAATAATTGCGATTTTACATGAAGATTTAGTTTTACGATTTTTAGCAGTTTTATGCGGTTACGGTCGGTTTACGGTTTTTTTATGAAAAATAATTGAACATATATTCTAATTTATTTGAATATGTTTACAAATTATTGTGATTCTAAACCAAATATTATGACAATAAGTTTAAACGATGCGGTTCTTGGTAAAAAAAAACCGAACCCGTATGCATTGCGATTTATGAATACTATTTTTAATCGTGGTTTTTATAAAATATTATGAAAAACGGTGCGATACAACCCGATTCGGACGGTTCGGACGGTTAATAAAAAAATTTGATGACCCCTAGTTGGTACTGTCGGTTGGAAAACCAAAACATCGGGGTGAGTGGTAAGCCAAGCTTGTTACAAAATCAATGGGGTTAATAAAAACTTGCATGGAACCAAACTGTCCAAATAAATTTATATCAAAAACAAAGTAACTGCTGAATGGAAATATTCATTTTGAACTGAAACGTGCATAAAAAACCAACTGAGCATTGACACATTGGATTGAGTATTATGTGGATTTTGACTATTTTCCATCCAAGCAGAACGTAGAACAAGTAAAAACTGGAATGAAAAACTAACACAATTTCGAAAACCATAAGATAAAATTGTAAAAACCAGAAATTAAGCCGCAATCTCTTTTTTAAGCTTTGCAAGCTCTTGCCTTACTACTCCAGCTCTCTGCAGTTCCACAGAAGCATACAGTTAGAAACTAAAGCAGCTTACATGGCTTTTTTTCTTTTTCTACCAAGTGGGGGGTGCCAGGCACAGGCAGTAGTGCAAAGCCACGCCCGACACGCGAAGGCCCAGGTAGCAAGCCACCTTGAGGGACCTTCCCCCAAGAAAAATTAATATCGCGTGAGCCATTGGCCCACATATCAAATAACACAGCTCTCATGAACATGACTAAGTACATAAAAATTTACACAGCTTAACACCCAAATTGCGACCACCAACGGCTGGGTAAACATATGGATTCCCTTTCCAATTCTTCTAGAATAAGTATCTTTAAAAAGTCAAAAAATCAATCCATTTGTATACTTTGAAAACTAACATAATATATGTAGGTGCGTTACTATATGATGATAGTACATACCTTGATTTTGGCCAACATTAATTTGAATCTCTCAAAATCGTTCAAGGATGCCCTTCTCTTTTGTACTATCAACTTTCTCCCCCAGGAACTATTTTCCCATTTCCCCTTCACATCTGTCAGAAGAGCCAAAAGTTTAAATGTCACCATTAAATGCAAGCAAAATATTGTAGGGTTTTCTAGTTCAAACGCTCACCAGCAGCTTCCATTGCAGCAATAAGGGTCTTCTTCTTAGGAACTCTTTTGATGTCAATCTTAATATCAGTGAGAGATAACCTCTTGAAATTCATTTGGCTTCTTACCGTATCAGGGGAATCCACAAGCGCCTGTCATTGAACAAAATAACTTAAATGGTAGGGAAGACACCGAACTTTCAATCCATTCAGATTCTCAGAAGTTACATTAATAAAAGCAGTGTCCAGAATAATCCCGATGTATCCAGGCTCTTTCTGTATCCCCCCAGTGGCCAGTATGGCAACCCCACAATTGCAATAATAAATATAACTTAAAAGGCTGGTGCAGTTATTATTGACAAATCAAAAGCAAAAATAGTTCAACACAAGTATTCTTCCCAACATCGATGACCTTGATATAGAACCATAAAAATTGTAAAAAGATTGCAAAAAGATTCATTACAAGATAATCCTAATTCGTCATATGATTGATGAACAAGCACTAATCATTTGCACTATACCAATTGACTAAGGAAGCACAAACAAACTTGCCTAAGTTGTCCTTAAAACACACTAATAATCTAGATTGTAGGAGAAAGAAACCAGTCGAGTGTAGCTAAGCCTAATAAATTGATCAAATGAGCTGAAATCCCAAGCAAATAACAAGAAGCATAGAAAGAAATTGAATTCACGATCCCAATGTCACTCGTGCTTAATAAGCTACCAGCTCAAAGTAAGCTCCAACAGGAAGAAACATCCACTAAAAATTTAATGCAAATTCAACGGCAAGAATATATTACATCAGAATGGGATTTAAGCTACACCAAAATTTTTGTAATTTTTTTATTTAAAAATCCTCTAAATATAACATAACATTAACTCGCCTCCTTCCCCCCCAAAAAAAAAAAAACGGATTCAGAACAAAAATATGAACTATAGAGGCATGCAAAAAATAAACACTACATACTCGGTTCTGGTCGATGACGTCAACAATGACGACAAGCCTGCCATATTCCTTCCCGTAATTCACGAGTGCTACTCTTCCAATCTCCACGTATCTTTTGAACGGCTACATGGAATCAGCAAAAATATATCCGAAGTCACGCATTATGCATTCAAATCCACAGTGATCAACATAAACACAAAAGCACATATTTTCAAGGAAAAAAAATAATGTAGAGAAGATGATCATTTCAGGAACTCACCATTTTAGGCGATCTCTGTGCGAGCGTTAGCGAGTGAGAGGAGTGGCGGAGATTTGGAGGGAGAAGGAATAGCAAAATTAGGGTTTTTGATGGAGCTTTTCTTCGCCACCTGGATTGTTTTACAAAAATCTGGGCTTTGGGCCTTTAATACCGGTAGAGTTTTGGGCTTCATTTGTTAAAAACTTTTTAACACGTATCTGTCCAAATGCCGGGTTTACGTGTATGGGCTTTAGCTTTCAGAATCAATTAATGATTATTTTACAAATATCACAAAATTTCTCTCTTTGCACTTATATGTAGAACTGCTTCATCCTGTATAGTGAAACCATTTATTCTACTATATGCATCTTGTGTGCTTTGTCGCTAGTATTTTGTAACGTCTGAAAATTAGTTCACATAGATCGCATGTATGAAAATTATTAAATTACTAAAATATTTTAATTAAATGATTTTGAGATGCATGAATGATATATTTTGAGTGAATACACGATTAATTGTGTAATTTTGTTTGATTTTATGATTTAAATATTTTCAGACGAATATCGGTTGTTGGCCGGAAAGGAGGACCGAAGACGATTAAGGTGTTAAAATTTAAAAGCTAAATTTTTATTTTTACTTAAGAATATATTTATTTTAAATATTTTAAGAATTACTGTGTTTTTTAAGGTCAAATTTAAATTAATTAGTGAGAGCAGTGGATTGTATGTATTTTATAAAGGATTTTTTTTTGTAAATAGATATTTTTAAATCTTTTAATTTGAGGCCTAATAATTTTATTAATCTTAATAGGCCTAATTAATTATTTAAAAAGCTAGGCTTAATTAAATCCATTAATTAAATGTTTAGGAAACCTTTTTAAATTCTTTTTAAAAGAGTCTTACACACACCTAAACACCTAAACACACACCTACACACACCGAAACACACACACACAATTCACGTAAATAGAAGAAGAGAAGAGAGGAATCGGCCAAATCTAGGGAAGCTTGCAAGGAAGTTTTTGATTTTTTTTCTCCTTCGTTCTTCTCTTTTCTTCTTCGTTCTTTCTTCCAACAACGATCACCCGACTTTCTCGCATCCCAAGGTGGGTTTTTGGTGGGGTTTTGACATTCAACTGATTAATCATGGTCACATAATTGACTTATACTAATTAAGTTATATTTGAGATTTTCTACAAGTAATATATCTTCAATGATAATGTTATCGTGGGTAAGGTTAAATGGATAAGATTACCCTTACTCACGGTTCTGTCTTGAGAAAGATCTCCAAATGTGATCTTAGGTCCAGTAAACTGAGTCATTTAATCTAGCAATTCAGCTTCTCTAGTCATTGTCTTGAACATCCACTGTCCAGTACCAGACTGACTTCTTAGCTGGTTCAATTTTGGTGTCCTACAATCACAAATGAATAAACATTTTGGTACCCATACCTATTCGGGTCAAGACGGGATTAGTAATTTTAGAACCCAAACTTGGATCAGCTTAATTGTCTTTCCATTGGCTTTTATCCAAATATATAGTGATTGGACATGCGTTTTACATATTTTGCATACAGTAGAATCCACATGTTGTTTACCTTTTCCAACTTCATTGCTCCGTCTATATCGTTTTAAACATGTTTGTAATTAAATAATTTTTAGGTTTACCTTTCATCGAGTTATCACTACAAGAAAAATGAATTTCCGCAACACGTCATCCACAGCGTATATTAAAAGCACGCTGCGAATATTACTTTTAACGGCGTGCACCCATATGTGCGCTGTTAATATTATTGCACTTGACAGTATTAACGGCGTGCATTAAAAGCACGTTGCAGATAGTAATATCCGCGGCGTGCATTTATGTGTGCTGTTAAAAAATTATATAAACGACAGCGCGCATGTTTATGTGCGCTGTTAATAGTAAAAAATAAAAAAAATCGTGTCTAGACAATAACGGCGTACATTAATCGCACACCGTCAATATTATTATTAATGGCATGCTGTGAATATTTAACGAAGAATGTTTGAAAACCGTCGCAACATTTATATTAGCGACAGTGTTTTGCAACCCGTCGCTATATTAGCGACGGTTTTGGTTCAATCGTCGCTAAATTTAGCGACGATTAAATAACACCGTCGTAAAATTAAAATTAGCGACAGTTAAACAGATAACCGTCGCTAATAGCGACAGTATTAATCCGTCGCTATTAGCGACGATTTAAGAACCGTCGCTAATAACGACGGTTTAATACAAAACCGTTGCTAAAAGCGACGGTAAAACAAAAATTGTCGCAAATTGTCTTTAAATATCCACAGTCTCGAACCATTTCCTTCCACACCACTTCATAAAACTTAAAATTTTTCTCTCTAAGGCGATTTTAGTTTCGATTTAAGGTACGTTTTTTTGTTTCAATTTTTTGTAAATTTTTAAGTGTTACTTAAGATGAATATTGTTATTACAGTTTACGTTTTTTTAGATTTATTAAATTATAAAAGTAATTTTTTTATTTTAATAAAAACATTAGCGACGGATTTTGTCTAAACCGTTGCTAAAATTAGCGACAGTTATATTAAAGCTGTCGCTAATTAGCGACGGTTTTTTATAAACCGTCTCTAATTAGCGACGGTCTTTTTAAAAAATCGTCGCAATTTAGCGACTGGTTGTTTAAAAAATCGTCGTCAATTAGCGACGGAATTTTAAAACCGTCTCTAATTTTAGTGACGAAATCTTAAACCATCGCTAATTAATGACGGTAATGATATGAATATCAACGGCGTGCGTAGGCGCGCCGCGGATAATAGTATTAACGGCGTGCCTACGCACGTCACAGATAATTGTATTAATGGCGTGCTGCGGATAATCTCGAACTTTCAACAGCTTGCAGCTTTGCAGCGTGCAATGTGCGCCGCGGAAAGCGAATTTGCACGCTGCGAAAATCCATTTTTGTTGTAGTGTATGCTTGGGTGAATTGGTTTGAAATGACTTCTAGTTAGGCTTAGAATTGGAACTTCCAGGTACGTAACCAATACCAGATTTTTTATTTTAGTTCATATCCTCAATAGGCTTTTCAACTTGATGGATATGATCCTGATGTTCATGTACCATACTGGATCTCACAAAGTGAATATATTTCTTTTTGCATACATTCAGTTTCGGTTGAGTACTGGTTTCAGGAATGCTTTCTTTGTTGCTAGAACCGAGACCGGTTCTATCTCCAACATGTTTTTGCAACTCTTGCATTTCAGCTAAAGTAGCTGAAGACTTATTCCAAGATGAAACTAGTTCAATTAACTTCAAAATTTCAGTTTTAGCCTTCTGGTTCTCATCCTGTAACATTTCATTCTCCATGTTATGTATTTAGCAATCTCGGCCTTTAGAATCAACATTTCACTAGACTGTTCCCAGTTAGTTTCATTCGTGTTGTCTGGCCGTTTTTTTTGCTTGGCTTTAGTTTCATCGAATGACAGAGAAACTTTTGGGTACTCATTTGCCATGTCATAAAGTGCATTGACAAGGTCTTCTCGTGAAAAATCAGTTGAGGTGAAGTCAAATACCTGTTTACTGGTAGATCCCAGCTCAGCATCATTTGCCATTAAGCACTTTACTTCTTCATCATCACCAGAGCTACTTGAGTCTTCTGATTGAGATGATCCAGAATCTGAATCAACCCATATTGATTTGCTCTCTTCTGCTTCCATCGCCTTTTGATCATGCCTTTTCGAGAATTTCTTTCATCTTTGGATCTTCTTTTATCAAAAGATTTCTTTCCCTTGTCAGATGATCTCATGTCATCTTTTTTTAGTTTAGGGCATTATGCTATGAAGTGGTCAGTTTTGCCACAGTTGAAACATGCATTGTGGTCATTAGTTGACTCTCTCTTTTGATAAGATCTTTGATTGGAATTTTGAAAATTTCCTAGATTCTTCATTAGAAATTTACCGAACTTCTTTACGAATAGTTACATAGCATCACTAATTAATTGCTCAGCCGATTTTTATTTTGAAACTAACGGTTCCAGTTCCACGGCAGTTAGGGCTTTAGTCATCTGAGAGGTAGACTGATCATCTTCCTGTATTTATTATTCAAATTCGTAGGCTTTTAAGTCTGCAAATAGTTCATGTAGCTCCATCTTGTTCAGATATTTTGATTAATGCATAGCCACAGTTTTGACGTACCATTCTTTTGGACGTCCTTTCATTAATTTGAGAATTACTTCTCGGTTGCTGTACACTTTTCCAAGTGCACTGAGTTCTATTATAATCCCGTTGACTCTTTCATCAAAATCAAACATAGATACTCCAGGCTTCATCTTAATGTTGTCAAATTTCTGTATGGCAACAGAGAGCTTGTTTTCTTTGGTTTGCTCATTTCCATCACAGAATTTTGCTTAATGTGTTTTTTTTCAAGAGTTTTAACGGTATGTCTTTTGCAACATTATCAAGATTCTCTTTCTTCTAATCCTCATTTGTCCATTCTCTCCTTGGTTTTTCAAGAATTTGAGGAGCATCTTTGGAGATGGCCATAGTTGTATTAACTTTTAGTATCCTCATTGGTCCTTCTGTAATGCGAAACACATGTAATCGTCTTGAGCAGATAAATGAGCTTGAATTCTTATTTTCTGGTCATCAAAGTCTTCCTTAGAGAACACGAGAATTTTACTGAATGAAGTCATTGTTATCGGAAATGTTCAGAGTCGAGAATAAAGCTAGCTCGTATACCAATTGTTGGATCGGTTGAGTGTTTAGAAGGGGGGTTGAATAAACATTGGACAATATATATATATAAGTTTCTTCGGTTAGTTTAGATGTGTTGGCAACTAAATTGAATATTCTCGAGTTTCTATGTCAGTTTGCTAACATATAAGTTCGGAAAGAATCTAGACCGACAGATTAGAACGAATCACACAATGAATGGGAAGGGGTAAAATGAAGTGTAAAAAAGAACAAATTTGTTTCTTGATGTCTGGAGAACTGAAGCTCCTATGTCATCTCTTCTTCCTCTAGAAAGGTTTGCGCTAGAAGACTTCTATAATACAAGTAGTTTGCAATATCTAGATTCAATTTGGTCTTAAAAAATACCAAACTGAAACTCCTATTTTCTCAACTAATTATTAGACAGTATGCAAACTGCTATACAAATGTAATACACAATGATACTAAATTAGCATGAAATGATCAGATAAAATTCTTTTAAGGTGTGCTGAACTGATTCAGTTTCACTTAGATATATATAGGATTTTGAAGACTCAACCTTATCAATGAATGATCGATCATTTCTTGAATTCAACTTTACATCTATTTATACTCTCAGAAATAGATCTGTTCAATCAAAAGTGTATTTTGACTTGTTTTTAGTCCATATCAACGCTTTTCTGATAGTTCGTACACTATTACGATCAATGTTAACTCGTACACTGTTGCGATCAGTTTTTTCAGACTGCTTGATGCGGACATTAGTTTAGTGTTCTGACGTCGAATGATTCTGGGTAAAATGAGGTTTGGTTAGCTGAAATCCTTTAGACTTATTTATTCAGTTTAAAATTGTATCTGTTTTGTTTAACTGTACTAGTTTCTCTTAAATCAGTGTTGCCTTAATGTTATTTGTAAACCATCAAAATATACCAAATTCTTGATCTAACAGCCTCTTTCTTGTGCCGCCATCCCGCCAACGTTGCACCGATTCTAGATTTTGGAAATTCTGACGCCGTATTCTCAATGCACAAATTTTGTAATGACTAGTGCATTCCAAACAGGAACACAATACCTGATTGTGGACCTGATTTGAAGAGCAAAAGACAGAGATCAGTTCGAATGAGATATAAGAAGGACTATCTCCGCTAATCTCGGACTGGTTTGGAATCAAACGTAATTTACGTACAACTATAAAATCTAAACACCCTATGGATTTTTGAATTACATACGACAACCACGGAAAGTTTTGTGTGTTGAAACTAAATATATTAAACTTTCGTTGTGTCTTGAGTACGTGAATTCGGTACACCAACAGTTATATCAGAGCCCGTTTATTCTCAATCGTATGTTTTATTGCTTAAATTGGGTTGAATAAATTATTTATAACTATGTTGAAATTCCAGGAAAACACCACCCCTGAAATAAATTTTTCAAAAAAAAAATGTCCTAACTGCAAATAAAAGTCCTGGGCAGCACACGTGGGGAAATTTCGGGCAGCGCAGCGTTGCCTGTCCAAAATTTTAAATATTAAAAATTTATGGCCGCGGGGGCTGCCCGAATTGTTCATGCAGCGTGGAGGGTCTGGGGGCAGGGCTGCCTGAATTATGTAACTTATTAATTATGACGGTTAGTGATAATTTACAAGATACATGATTTGTAGATGATATCTGCTATTATTGAACTAATGTAATATTTGATATTATATGGTAAAAAGATGATCGAGAGTCATGACCAATTTGCTAGGTGTATGTTTGGATATTCTACATGTTGTATTTTTTAATTATTTGATAATTAAAAGTTAGTCTGGTTTATGGCTTATTCCAACCCCCTAAATTTGTATCCCAATATGTCATGGAAATTTAATGTAATTATTAGATTTAGTCGGAGATAAAGATTTTAAGATAGTGAGCCCAGATCCTCGAAAGCAGTTTTGAAGATCGAAGACATGTAAAATATTGGAAGCTTATGTAATATTGCATTTGCATTCATGCATTTACCTAATTCGGTAAATGGATTCATATATGACTCATATGGATCAACTAGCTCTCAGCTATCGATCATCTTTTATTATTTATAATGTATGTGATATATTATAAATAATCAATATGTGTGTTATTATTAATATAATAACAAGAATTTCATGAATTCGACAAGCATACAAACAAACATTTACACAAGTTTTTAAAATTAATGATTTGATAGATTTTTAAAATAAAATCTCTCATTTTGAATAAGATCCAAAATTTAAATCAAGTACATTAAAAGGAAAATTAAAAGAAAATTTAATATTTCTTTGCCTTCCATCAACAGTGATTGCATGATGAACTATACTAGCGATCAGTGTCTGGCTCATATTATTGGGGAGACCTGGACGCCGGAAACCTATGACTTCCACCGACATGTTTGATGTGAACTGCGTGGAACTCCCATGACTTTGGCTCATATTATTGGAGGATATCATGGTGATCGTCCACTAAGGTTTGAAATTTATGGGTCGGACTTGACACATGAAGAAAAAAAGGATCATATTTGTAGTGCCCAAAAACTAGTACACATAAACCTCATGTATGATTGAATAAATTAATTTATTTAATTAATAAACTAAGTAATGCATGTTATGTGTTAAATTATTTTAAATGTATATATATTTATTTTTTACGCAATTTTATTATATTTAAGATGTTTTCATGAGTTTTAGTTTTCAGACGAATATTCGAGCCGAACTGGGAAATGAGACCGGAAATGATTAAGATGTCAAAAAATTTTATTTATATTTTATTTAGATCGCAGGTTTCACGTCGGATTCAGTAAAGGGCTGGACCAGGGCTCGTGGCTAGGGTCTATGCAAGGTCTTTGGGTCCCGGGGTAGGCCTGGTATAGGTTGATTAGGGGCTGGTTTGAAGGATTAGCTACTGGACTTGGGATCGCAGTGCATGTCTAGGGCTGTGGTTTGTGTTGTTTAAGGAGTTGTGGTGTGTTAAGGGTTGGAACGGGGTGGACCAGAGACTTAATTTATGTCTAAGGGTCGAGTATATGGCTTGGTTTGGGCTTGGTTAGAGTTAGAATCGATAGGAAGTAGTACGGAACACATAAGTGTCATAGCTTCACTCTTTGGACAACTTGTGTCTATATTGTTCGTTGAGCATGGTACGGGGTCCGGGCATGGTTCGAGGTTGGTTTAGGGCCTTGGGCAGTAGGTTAGGATGTATTTTATGTGTGGGTCGAGTCACGAGTCGATTGGAACGTCCTAAGTAGTTCTATTTAATTTGGGAGTCGTACGAGTCCAAATTCACTTTAGGAGCTGTTTTGGTTATAAATTTTAGTACGTTATGGAAGCATGTCCAAGGAAGATCCAACGAGATTCACAATGTTCTTAAGTATGTTTGACGTGCAAAATAATTATTTTTGAGTTATGTGATTTGTCTTGTTGCCAAATTATGTTACGGGTTTGGAAGGCGGAGAACGTGTCCGGGGACCTCTCCAAACTCTTCGGAGGAATTATGTTATGTTAGGGAGCAGACATCCAGTCCAAGGGCTGTGGTGATCCCTGCCGGCCCAGTACTATAGTTTAGTTTGATCAAACGATTTATGTTATGGGTCACTTGCATTGAACAGAACTCTACGCAAAATGATTTACAATTATGATTATTATGACGAGTATGAAAATATGATTTTATAAAAATGTTTATGTAGGAAAGTCACGTTATACGTATTTATATTTATATTATGCTATGTACGAGCTATGTTTAAATTGCATTGATTTTTATTACGTATTACTTCTTATTCACGGTTTATGCATGCTGAGTCATTATGCTTACTAGACTTGATCGATGCAGATGATGTAGTTGAGGAGACGAGAGGCGGTGACCAGTGAGCAGGCTCGGACCAGTGGCAGTGCAAACCCGAGGACCTTGTTGTTCACTAGCGTTTTAATTATGCACGTTTAAAACTATTTTATCAAATTTTATTGAACTGGTTTCAGGGACTAATATGCTGAATTTTTATATTATGTTAGTCTTTTTCAACTTATGGTGGATTTTTTAAATTGGTATTTAGTGTTGTGGTATTTAAAATGTTGGAGTTTTAATATTACAAGTTATATTTATAATAAATTATTTAATAGTATTATTTTAAGACACAGTTTGTCACAATATTATTGGGTCCTCCTCAAACGTGAGACAAAATTACGTAAGGGTTGCAAGGAGTTCTAATTGTGCTTTAACTTTGGAAAGTGTGATTGACTGATATTCTTCGGGTTCATGATTTATCAATTGACACTTCCGTATTCACTAAAGAATTGGATTTTCGTTTTCATCAGAGGGAGGTGAAATTGTCCAAATAGTGGGAGACAATTCGTAAAAAGAAAAGTCTATATTTTACGTTTTACAAAATATTTTAAAATAATCAGTAACATTATTCTGTTTCCATTACATTATATTTGCGATGTCTTCTTGAAATCTATTATCTGTTATTCTCGATCAATTAAATAAGTTAACCAGACCTAACTATCACGACTAGCTAAGGAATTTAAAAATCTTTTTAAATTCCGAAAAGATAGCATATGTGCTGATCCTCGAAAAAGGCAGCTCCCAATGCCCCTACTGAGGAATTGGCCAAGCTTGATAAATGGTGGGACCATGATCTCACTACAAGAAAAATCGGTTTTAATAACACATCAAAGACAACGGTTTTTATTAAAATCGTTGTCTCTTTACTTTTAACAACGGTTTTAACAAAAACCGTTGTCGTAGCCTAAAAAAATCCGCTCAAAGACAACAGTTTCTTTAAAACCGTTGTCTTTGATATATCTACGACAACGGTTTTTAAAAACCGTTGTCAATGAGCGTTTTTTTTGGGCTACGACAACGGTTTTTAAAAACCGCTGTCTATGAGCGTTTTTTTTGGGCTACGACAACGGTCTGTTGTCTACTAGCGTTTTTCTTCAAGCTACGACAACGGTTTGTAAAAATCCGTTGTCTTTCAACTGATTTTTCTATAAATTTATTGTCAATATTACATTTTGCGACCGTTTAAGTAAAATCTGTCGCTAAAATTAGCGACGGTTATACTATACCGTCACTAATTTAAATCTTGCGACGGTTAAAGTATAACTGTCGCTAAATTTAGCGACGGTTTTAAGAAAAATAGTCGCCGATGTAAATATAGACGGTTTTGTAAAAAGTGTCGCTAAATTTAGCGACGATTTTTGTATAACCGTCGCTAATTTTAGCGACAGTTTTGGTAGTACCGTCGCCGATCTATAATTAGCGACAGTTTATACTTAACCGTCGCTATATTTAGCGATGGTTCTTAATAACCGTTGCTAAATATAGCGATAGTTCTTGTAAGAGCGTCGCTAATTTTAAATCGGCCACAGTTAGAAAAATAACCGTCGCTATTTGCGACAGTTAAAGTCAAAACTGTCGCAAACTGTCTATAAATATCCCCACCCTCGGTCCATTTTCTACCATACCACTTCACAACACTTAAAATTTTTCTCCCTTACACAATTTTAGTTTCGATTTTCTCTTTAAAGTTTAATAAAATTTTAAAATCTAGAATATAGTATTTTCGACGGTAAATCAAGAATATAATTAGCATATTAGATTGTGAGTTTTTTTTTATATTTATTAAAATATTAAAAGTGAAATTTTTTTTATTTTACCAAAAATATTAGCGACGGAATGCATACAAAACCGTTGCTAAAATTAGCGACGAAGTTTATAAAACACCGTCGCTATTATAACACCGTCGCTAAATTTAGCGACGGTGTATTAAACCGTCGCTGTTTAGCGACCGTTTAAATTACGACCGTCACTAATTGTAGCGACGGTTAACGATAATGTCTGTCGCGAATTAATTTGCGACGATTTTTTAAAAATCGTCGCAAATTGTAACTGCCACATCACTCCAAAACCGTTGTCTTTTAGCGAATGCTTTAACCACAGGACCTTTAACAACGGTTTTATATACCTACGACAACGGTTTTTCACCGTCGTCTNCAAAAATATTAGCGACGGAATGCATACAAAACCGTTGCTAAAATTAGCGACGAAGTTTATAAAACACCGTCGCTATTATAACACCGTCGCTAAATTTAGCGACGGTGTATTAAACCGTCGCTGTTTAGCGGCCGTTTAAATTACGACCGTCACTAATTGTAGCGACGGTTAACGATAATGTCTGTCGCAAATTAATTTGCGACGATTTTTTAAAAATCGTCGCAAATTTTAACTGCCACATCACTCCAAAACCGTTGTCTTTTAGCGTATGCTTTAACCACAGGACCTTTAACAACGGTTTTATATACCTACGACACCGGTTTTTCACCGTCGTCTTTAGACGTCTACGACAACGGTTTTTCACCGTTGTCTTTGAGCATACTCTTTAACCACAGGGCTTTTAATAACGGTTTTATTTGACCTACGACAACGGTTTTTAACCGTTGTCTTTTGCCTTTTTTTTAGTAGTGTCTTCAAGCTAAGAGCTATATCCTCTCTTCTATGTCAATCGAGTTACAGAGGCGATTTGAGGAAGCTATGAAAGCTGTTGACATTTACGGCAACCTGTAATAGTTGTATGATGAACAAACACGTCCACTGAGGCACGCTACTGTCAACTACTATCAAGGAGCTCATGACATGATGCTTGCATGAAGGGGCCTCAGTCCATGAGCTTGGCGTGAGGATGATAGGGCTTATTGAAAAGTTAGTGAGCTTGGACATTGTTACCCCCAATGAATTGTCCACGGACGTTCTACTGCTATCGCTGCCATCGTCATTTGATTGGTTTGTGGTGAAATTCAACATGAACAATTTAGAGACCAGACTTGAAGAGTTGGTCAACATGCTGACTAGTTATGAAGCCACCATTAAGAAAGAAAAACCTGTTTTCCTCATGGACTCTTCGTCTAGGACAAAGAAAAGGCCTAAAGGGAAGCGAAAGAAACATTCTTCTCCTTCCAAGAAAAACAAACCTGGTAAGAAGAAGGCCATAAATTCTTCTAAAAGGCCCGAAAAGCCTGGAATGTAGAAGACGTTTGCTTCCACTACAAGAAGCCTGAACACTGAAAGCGTAATTGTAAGGAGTATCTTTCCCAGAAGGGTTCTAGCAATGGTATGTTTTATATTGAAATATATGTTTCAATTAATTCAACTTATTGGGTACTAGATACTGGATGTGAATCTCATCTATGCAATAATTTGCAGGCGATGATAAGAAGTATAAAGCTACGGGAAGATGAGACATTATCGAGGATGTGCAATGGAGCAAGAGTTGCTGCAGTGGCCATAGGAGTTGTTTATTTAATATTAAAAAATAATTTTTAGTTGTTTTTTAGAGATGTTTTTTAGGTCCAGATTTGGTTAAAAACATTATTTCCATGTCTATACTTGATAAAGATGGATTTTCTTGTTTATTTAGCAAATAGTGTTTGCCATATTTACAAGCATGAATGTTTGTTTGAAACAGGTGAAATACAAAACGATCTCTATAACTTAAAAATAAAATATATTCCAAACAATCATGTCCAAGTAAATACGATATCAACAATGACAAAAAAAAAAAAACGAGATAGTCTAGATCAAGCACACTTGTGTCATGCTAGGATATGACATATTTCTCAAAGAAAGATACACACGCTAGTGGGAGATGACATGTTTGACTTGTCAGACATTAACTATCTAGAGACATGTGAGTCATGTAATAAAGGAAAGATAACCAAAGCCTATTTCCTAGGGAAAGTGGAGCGTACACATGATCTGTTGGATTTGATCCATACAAATGTGTGTGGTCCGCTAAGTGTTAGTACCAAATATGGGTAATCCTACTTCATTACATTTACTAATGAACATTCGAGGTATGAGAAAGTGTATTTAATGAAATACAAGTCTTAAGCCTCTGAACGGTTTAAATAATTCAAAGCAGAAGTAGAGAAACAATTAGGAATGAGTATTAAAACACTTCGATCAGATCGAGGTGAAGAATACTTAAGTCTTGAGTTTCAAGACTACCTTAAAGAGAATGAGATTCTCTTATAGTGTACTCCACTTGCCACACCCCAGTTGGATAGCGTGTCACAACGTCGTAATCGGACATTGATGGACATGGATCGATCTATGGTGTGATTCACTGAATTGCCGCCATCACTATGGGGATTTGCGCTTGAAAAAACGGCTAGGTTGTTGAACCAAGTCCATACAAATACTACAAAAAAAAGGCTAAAGACAACGGTTTTTCACCGTTGTCGTAGGTCTTGTAAAACTGTTGTTAAAAATCCTGTGGTTAAAGGATAAGCTCAAAAACAACGGTGAAAAACCGTTATCGTAGACGTCTAAAGACGACGGTAAAAATTCGTTGTCGTAGGTCTTGTAAAACCTTTGTTAAAAGCCTTGTGGTTAAAGAGTGTGCTCGAAGACAACGGTGATAACCGATGTCGTAGGTACAATTTGCGACAGTTTATGAAAAATCGTAGCAAATTAATGAACAATCGTCGCAAATTAATTAGCGACGGTTTATAAAAAACCATTCATGCAAAACCGTCGCTAATTAAGTAAACCGTCGCTAATATTAGCGACGGTTTTCTTATAAAGTATGTCGCTAATTTTAGCGACGGTTTTGCATGATTTCCGTTTCTAATTTTTTCAGTAAAATAAAAAAATTACTTTTAATAATTTAATAAATATAAAAAAAACTTACAATCTTACTATGCTAACAATATTTCTCATCTTAACTAACACTTAAAAAATTACCAAAAATTGAAGCAAAAAAATTTCCCCATAAATCGAAACTAAAATAGTGTAAAAGATAAAAATTTTAAATGTTGTGAAGTGGTAAAATTGTGTAAGAGAGAAAAATTTTAAGTGTTGTGAGTGGGGTGAAGGAAAATGGATCGAAAATGCGTGTATTTATAGACAATTTGCAACGGTTTTTGGAAAAACCTTCGCTTTTGGTAAAACCGTCGCTAATAGTAATGGTATTTTCAAAAGTGTTGCATGTTTAAATGTTGCGACGGTTTTGCTTACAACCGTCGCTATATTTAGCGATGGATTTGCTAACACCGTTGCTAATTTAAAAAATGCGACAGTTTTGCTTTAAACTGTCACTAATTCTTTAAACCGTCACTAAATTTAGCGACGGATTAATAACTGTCGCTAAATTTAGCGAATTTAGCGACGGTTTTAATCAAAACCATCGTAATTTTTAAATTAGCCATGGTTTTCTATAATCGTCGCTAAATTTAACGACGGTTTTAGCAAAACCGTCGCTAAATATGGCAATATGGCAACAGTTTACACAAACCATTGTTGTTTGTTTAAAAAATATGCTAATCGACAACGGTTTTAGAAACCGTTGTCGATTGTCCAAAAAAATACGCTAATGGACAACGGTTCATAGAACCGTTGTCATAAACGCTCAAAGACAACGATTTTATAGAACCGTTGTCATTAACCCTAAAAACCGTTGTCTCTGACCCCCAAACGAGAACGGTTTTCACTAAAAACGTTGTTAAAAACATACGACAACGGTTTTTCACACAACGGTTTTCACTAAAACCGTTGTTAAAAACATACGACAACGATTTTTGTGAAAAACCGTTGTCGTATGTGCGTTGTCGAATGTCGAATTTCTTGTAGTGAAAAATAGTGGATAATACTCTATATGAGATATGGATGGGAAATCCATCCAAATATTCTTTCTTAAGAATATGAGGATATCCTGCTTACATGAAGAAGGCAATAGGAGACAAATTGGATAGTAGAACCAATTTATCCTACTTTGTGGGATATCCAAAGATTCTGCTGGATATTATTTCTATGATCCCAATGAAACAAATATGTCTGTTTCAAGGAATGCCAACTTTTTAAAGAAAGAGTTTCTATTAAATAGAAAAAGCTGGATGATAGAACTCGAAACGATTCAGGAACCACCCACTTAAGAAATAGAAGAACCCACACCTCAACAACCAGTCGAAGAAACACAAGCTCCTAGGAGATGCGAAAGGGTCCCAAGGACATCTAAGAGGATGAGTTTCCCTCTTGAAGAGGGACAAGATGAGCTCATTTCTGGATGTGATCCATGAAACTTCAAGGAAGCATTTTCTGATACCGATTCATCTGAAAGATTTGAAGCCATGCAATTCGAGATAGACTCCATGTATTCGAACAAAGTATGATCCTTATTAGATCCATCTGAGGAAATTGTTCTCATAAGATGCAAATGGATTTAGAAATGGAAACTTGGCACGGATGGGAAGGTGGTGACCTTCAAATCAATATTTATAGCAAAATGATATACTCAAAGACAAGGTGTTGACTTTGAGAAAACATTTTCTTTAGTCGCGATGTTCAAGTCCATTAGGATATTGCTAGCCATAGCAGCTAAATATGACTATGAAATATGACATATAGATGTGAAGAAAGTGTTCCTTAATGATGACATTAATGAAAGATTTACATATCTCAACCTGAAGGATTCACATCAGTAGTAAGTGAGCATAAAGAATACCAATTTCAAAGATCCATCTATGGACTCAAACATACATCAACGAGCTAGAACCTCAGATCTGACAACAATATCAAAGATTTTTATTTTGCCAAAAACCTTGAGGAACCTTGTGTATACAAAAAGTTAGTGGGAGTGCAAGCAGTAACATTCCTGGTACTTTATGTTAATGACATAATACTCATTGGGGATGATATATGGATGTTGCAATCAACTAAAATGTAGTTAGCTAGTAAATTCCCCATGAAAGTTGTGGGTGAAGCATCCTATGTATTAGGAACATAAATCTATAGATATAAATTGAAGAGAAAGCTAGGGCTCATGTAATTCACGTATATCGATACCATACTGAGGATATTCTCTATGGAGGAGTCCAAGAGAGGATATATCCCAATGTGTCAAGGTGTAACTCTATCCAAGTCAATGTACCCTAAGATTGATGATGAGATACAAACAACGAACTGCATTTCATATGAATATGCTATAGGAAGTATAAGTATGGTATGATACCTACTAGAAGAAGAATTTCGTTCAAGAGTTGGGTGTCATTCTTCAAACAGTTGATCCAGTCACAGTCTACTGTGACAACACCGGTGCCGTTGCGCAAGCAAAGGAACCAATGTCTCATCAGCGGTCCAAACATATATTGAGGAAGTTCCACATAATTCGGAAAATTGTGGGAAGATGGGATATATCAGTAGAAAGAGTCGCCTCTGCAGAAAATGTTGTTGATACACTGACGAAGCCCCTGCCAGGATCATTGTTTGAGAATCATCGAGAAGCAATGGGTCTAAGATATATGGATAGTTGGTTATAGGGCAAGTGTGAGATTGTTAGAGTGAGTGCCTAGAGAGCCAACTTGCGGCCTGGTCTTTATTGAATCTAAAGTAAAACGATATTTATTTTAATAATATTTTTTTATTTTATCCAATTATGACATTTATTTTATCTGTTTACCCATGCAAGCTGTATAGATAAAGTCCTTAAATATATAATAAGTACTATGAGATCTGTCTCGCAACGTAAGATCATAAATTCATTAGAAAGTGTACCGTATATTCTAAACAGATTCCTAGTCAAATCTGCCGCGTAAAAAAAAGATAAAGGTCGCTTGATCTCGAGACTGACATCTGTGATATAAACGCCATGTTTTATTGGTAAGGGCATGAAGATGTCCATTCATATAGATGGGTGATCATATGATGATGCACTGAACAACCCTTCCTCAGACTGTCCAAGTGGTCCTCAATTATCGATTTGAATGATCCGCGGTTATGGTTGTACACCATTAGTCTTTTGACTAGGGACAATGTAGAGGTTCTACGTACTACCATGCACTTTTATCCATTTACCGATTTCATTAATGGTGATCAGGTGGTGAGATTGGGTGCAGTTTCGAAATACATAGGAGCAAATACATTATAGTCGGGGATTCACTGTTTGCTTACAGGTAAAGATATCATATGTGATCTGATAAGTTAATTGTCCAAGGAGTTTGTTGCCAGAGCAAGAAATATGTTTTCCTAATTGCACATACCATACCACTATTATTACTCAAAGATACATCACGTCGTTATCAGATTCATATGCTTTTCTCGATATACCAATGATTGAATATTCGATAGGGATATATGAATTGAAGGGATCATACTGTACGTCAACCATAACTTAAGGTTCCTGCAGGCACTATCAGTGATACCTAGGAGATAATGAGACGATGCTACTAGACGCTCTTACCATGATCCGATAGGTGAAATCAGAAATGAGTTTTGATATTCTTGATCAAGGAGTTGATTAAAAGAATTAGGATAATTAGGATAAGCCTGAATAAGAACAAATGCTATTCTAAATCACATAAAGATCGATGTGAACCCACAGCTAGCTGTATCCCTGAACTATTGATGATCACACAGGTACCCGGTTCTATGTTCCCGTTTAGAAAGTGAAAGTTCTAGGAGTTGAATTTGGCGACTATAGTTTGATTTAGATCAAACAGAATACTTATATTCTATAAGTTGATTCCATAAGATGAAAGAAATGGAAGTTAGCTTAATTGCTAATATAAGAAAGAGAGTAGAACTGCCTGTTTTGATAAAGGAGTTCACAAAACTAAAAGCTGCCAAATATGGACAGTGAAAATTTTGATATTCGAAATTTTCAATTTTCATTATATGAATGAAATTTGTATCATGGATACATTTACGATGTCGGGTCGTTAATCGGGTTTATAATGAGTTCACAATTATTTATTTAGTGAATTTTGAATTTAATAGTTAAATTATAGTACTAGTAGTAATTACTACTAATGTTTACAAAATTTTCTCATAAAATATTTTAAAGGGGTCTAGAATTAATTAACTAATAAGCTAATTAAATAAATTAATTAATTGTTATTTGATTTAATTAATATATGTACGTGTATTAAATGTGCATGTTTAAATATTTTAAATATATTAATGTTTACATGTAAACTTTATATGGAGATATAAAGATATATGTATATAATATTAATATATAATTCATTATCAAAAGTTGATAAATACATGATATAATAATAATATGAGAATTTTAATTAATGAAAATAAGAAATCCTAGTGGGAGAGGGAGTCTTGATAGGATCAGGAATCACACTCTATAAATACATCATGATGGGACTAAAGAAATAATATAATTTCTGCGGACAAGTTTTGACGCACAAAATTTCTCCCCTCCTCTCCCACAACAAAATATCATCCTCCTTCTTTTCTTGAAAAGAATTTCGGCCTAGCCTCTTTCTTGTGCCGCCGTCTCGCCGATGCTGCACCGACTCTGGATTTCGGAAATTCGGACGCCATAGTCTTAATGCACAAATTTTCTTATTACTAGTGCAATCCAAACAAGAAATACAGTCTCTGATCTTATACCTAATTTGACGATCAAAATGCGGAGATTTGTTCAAAGGGAGATACAAGAGGGTCATCTCTGCCAATTCCGGATTGATTTGAAATCCAGCGTAATTTACGCACAAATATATAATCTAAACATCCTATGGATGTTTGAATAACACACAAATCCCAAAGAAAGTTTCGAGCGTCGAAACTAAATATTTAAAACTTTCGTTGTGCTTTGAGTGTGAGAAATCTGTAAACCATTAGCACCAAACAACCTATTAAGGTAGTATAGATGATTAGCATATCAATTGACTAAAATTAGGCTTTATTGGCGGCGAGTATAGGTCACCCGCAACTATAGAGGAACCTTGGTTTTCTAGTTTTTGATCAATGGGCAATAAGAACAAATAATTCATTGCCATTGAATTGATGGAGATTTTTGTTCACATTTCACAAACACTGATAGATTTTTTTTTCCTTTCAAAATTTCAAATAATTTTTAATAAAGTTCATACATTGGATTTTGATAAAATACCACCAAAAAAGTTGAGATACTCGAGTACATATGATCTTTCTTAAATTTTATTATACATTGCATGGATAAATTTTGAACCCATGATACTGACACCGACTTTCCAAATTCATGGAGAGTTGGTTTTCTCATGGTAATCAGTAATTTTACCTAATCCATGCATGTTTATTTCTTGAATTATAAAGAAAGATCTAAAGAATGTCGTCAGTTAAAATGAAAGGCCTTTGAAAGGTCTACGATACATTTCACAGATATTTGGTAAGAATTGGTTTCCAACATACCATTTTTCCAATCTCTCTTATATTTTTTAGGGTTTTATCGTTATGATAAGCTTGATTCGCGCCATTTTGTATGATATAAGTGACATACTTTGCAATGCAGAAGAAGAACCCTCAGATGTAAAGCACGTGGCTCATATAGGATGGGATGGATCATCAAATGATGATATACCCAGCTGGGTAAAAATCTATTTTCATCCATTTCCATATCCATTTTTTTTAATGAAGGGAGATTTTAGGACACCTCCCTTGTTTTTTAGATGAACGAGTATAAATCACCAACGGAATTCCAATCAGTACCTTTGAGCTCTCAAGGAGATTCGAGAGAAGACCCTGAAATCAAATGGGTTTCTCAAGGTTCACACTTATTTCATATGCTCACACAAAGATTGAACCAGAAAATTTATGGATAGAGGACCCAAATTATCGATCGCGTTCGTGATAGATATTGTATATTTTCATGAGCCACTCGTTCTACTTTGATTCGTGGCAATATGTTTCGAAATATATATATCACTTGAGCTCGAATCAGGGAACATGTCATGTCTTACACGAGCTTCGACTCATTTGTGAGTGTTTTGGTTCTTGCAGATTCAGGAAGAGGCAGCAGAAGGGCAAAGTCTCCGGGCCGAGACCACCACGAATTACCAAAATCATCCAGACGCCATTCCTCAACAGACAATAGCACAAATGAATCCCCAAAGAAGAAGGATTCATCAACCAAATCAAGGCAACCAAGACGTCACCATTCGAAGGATTCCTGTCCTAAAGAATCAAGCCCAGGAAATGATTCACTCTCGAGAGACCTACCGGATGTCCCCAAGAAATCATGTCGAAAGAAGTCTAAAGAATCAGTCATGCGTGCCGCATCAGCAAAAATACAATGTCTTGTCATTCAGAAGATTCGCTTCAATCGGTGTAATTAAAGGGGTTGGCATAGAATTCAGATTATATATGACTAATACGTAAGTAGTGCCTTTTCTAAAGTGACGTACAATTTGTTTGGAAAGAGTCTAATTCTATTTCTAATTCTAATTCTAATACAATCTAATTTATTTAATTATCTTATCTAAAAAAATACGAATAAGAATCTCAATTGTGTTTTTACATTTGAGTCCTTAATAATGCATATTTTACGATTTGACCCCGCTCAATTTTTTTTATCTTGATGGAGGTAAATTGTTACATTTTTCGGGTTTGTGGTGTTTCGATCCTTGTTTGGTCTTCTGCATTAAAAGACGTCATATTATTTTATGTGTTGTTTCGTCTTCCATATTAAAAACACCATTTAGTATTTCAATATTGTTGAAATTTAATATTTTAATATTGAATATTTGAATATTGAATGTTGAATATTTGAATGTTGAAAATTAGGTAAAATTAGGTGTTGAATATTGAAATTTGTGTGTGATGATGAAGGTAATGATGTAATTTATTTTTGGATTATTTGTAAAGATTTTTTATAAATAGATCTCTCATTTGTGAAGAAAATCACAATTGAGTTGAGAGAAAAATATTATAAAGTGTGTAGTGTGATAATTTTGAGAGTTTGAGATTTTTATTTTTTACCGTAAATTTTTACTTTTTCACAACACGTTATCAGCACGAAGCTCTAAAAGTCCTCCATATTTTTCCAAACTCCAAAACAGAAGAAAAAGGTAACAAAAGTAATAATATTTATTTTATTGTTTATATTTTTAATATATAATGTTATTATAAATAATAAAAATAAATTTTTCAAAAAACTTGTTATAAATCCTGGGAGGATGTTAAGACGACATCCCACACTCCCGGTAAGGGATACGACAAGTATAAAAGTCTATAAGATTTTTAAATAAAATATCTTATGACACCTCATTATAATATTGTGATATGATATACATAATTATTCAAAACATTACTAATATTATATACACCATATTATTACCATAAAATTATACAAATACATACATTTATTTTCTTGTACATCAACGGTCATAAACGGTAACAAAACGGCTAGTTTTTGCCCTATAAATATGATCTCACAAATATATTCAATAACTCCAACTTTCTCTTATTCTCTAAAATTATTCTTCATCAAATTTTTGAAGAAAAAAGAAGATGGCTTTCACAAAGTTATTTTTAATTATTTTGGTTATAATACTCACGAATCTTGTACTTATCGGAGAATATCCTCCTCGTGTGTTTTCTTTATTTTTACGAATGCTTGTATTTGTTGTTTATCCATTACTTTGTATTGCAATATTCATTAACTAATAAAATGCATCGTAATTTTTTTAGTACCACCATGTCAAACTTGGCAAAGCTCGAATTCATTGTTCTTGATATTACGGGAAAAAATTATATGCCATGGACTCTCGATGTAGAAATGCATCTTGAGTCATTAGGTCTAAATGAGACCATAAAAGAAAATGACATATGCACATCACAAGAAAAGACAAGAGCCATGATATTTTTGCGTCCACACCTCGACGAGGGATTAAAATGTGAATATCTGTTTGAAAAAGATCCCATGGCTTTGTGGAAGGGATTAAAAGAAAGATTCGAACATATAAGGGAAGTTATACTTCCGACCGCCTGGGATGAATGGAATACGTTGAGATTCCAAGATTTTAAGAAAGTCAGTGATTACAACTCGGCGATATATCGAATAATCTCACAACTGAAATTTTGTGGGCATGAGATTACTGAATTGGAAATGCTTGAAAAAATATTTTCCACTTTTCACGCATCGAATATAACTCTACAACAACAATATAGAGTGCGTGGATTTTCGAGATATTCTGAACTAATCGCCTGTCTCCTTGTGGCAAAAAAGAATAATGAGCTTTTAATGAGAAATCATCAGGCACGACCCACTGGTTCAACGGCATTTCCTGAAGTAAATGTCGTAAGCAAAAATGAATTTAAACCTGGAAACCAAAATCAAATTTATAGACAAGATTTTGGTCGAGGACAAAATCGAGGTCGTGGTCGTGGACGTGGACGTGGAAGTGGTCGTGGTCGTGGACGCGGCCGTGGCTTTGAAAATAATCGAGATAGTTATTTCTATAACTCATATCAAAAGAGCGTCCCAAACCATCCACCGAAAAGACATCAAGAGAATATGAGTGTTAATGAGAATCACTCAAAAAGATTTGAAAGTTCTTGTTTCAGATGTGGTACTCCAGGACATTGGTCCCGTATTTGTCGAGCCCCTGAGCACCTTTGTAAACTTTATAAAGAATCAATAAAGGAGAAAGAAAAGGAGACCAACTTTACTGAACACAGTGAACCTTTGAGTGGTTCAACTCATTTTGATACTGGAGATTTTCTAATTGATTTCTTAGATAATGATCAATTTGCTGGTGGAATAAATATGTAAAATATTTTATTTTTTCATGTACTCGTATGATAATGCTTTATAGTGTGTTATATTGTATTGTATTTTATTGTCAGTAATTTTATTTCATTGCATATTTTTTTGAAGTTCAAATATGGAAAATGCTATGAACCAAGCTGAAGTTTGCATACCTGATAGTGGTACAACGCACACTATCCTCCGAGATAAAAGATATTTCTTGGAACTAAAACCAACAAAAACAATGGTGAATACAATATCAGGTCCTGTAGACTTGATTAAAGGATGTGGTAAAGCACAATTTTTGTTACCTAATGGTACAAAATTTTTGATCAATGATGCTTTATATTCACCACAATCGAAAAGAAATTTGTTGAGTTTTAATGATATATATTCCCATGGGTATGATACTCAAACAATGAATGAAGGGAATGAGAAATATATGTGTCTTACCACATATAAATCAGGAAAGAAATATGTGATTGAAAAACTACCAATGCTCCCTACTGGATTGCATTATACACATATACGTCCCATTGAATCAAACATGGTAATTGATAATTCTTCAATATTAACCAATTGGCATGATCGATTAGGACATCCTGGTTCAACAATGATGCGAAGAATTATAGAAAATACACATGGTCATCCATTGAAAGACCAGAAGATCTTTCAGAATAATAAGTTTCAATGTAAAGCATGTTCTCTTGGAAAACTTATTATAAGACCATCACCAGCCAAAATCCAAACTGAATCACCAATGTTTCTTGAACGTATTCAGGGTGATATTTGTGGACCAATCCATCCACCATGTGGACCATTCAGATACTTTATGGTATTGATTGATGCCTCCAGCAGATGGTCACATGTATGTTTATTGTCAACTCGAAATGTTGCATTTGCAAGATTACTTGCTCAAATAATAAAATTGAGGAATCAATTTCCCGATTATACAATCAAGAAAATTAGACTTGATAATGCTGGTGAATTTACTTCCCAGACTTTCAATGATTATTGTATGTCTATGGGAATCATTGTTGAGCATCCTGTTGCTCATGTACATACTCAAAATGGATTGGCTGAATCATTGATTAAACGTCTGCAAATGATTGCTAGACCAATGATTATGAAAACAAAGCTCCCTATTTCTATATGGGGACATGCAATTTTACATGCTGCTTCATTAATTCGCATCAGACCAAGTGCATATCATAAATACTCCCCATTGCAGCTTGCATTTGGTAAAGAACCAGACATTTCTCATCTGAGAATTTTTGGATGTATGGTGTATGTGCCTATTGCACCACCTCAACGAAAGAAAATGGGACCTCAAAGAAAGATTGGAATTTATATTGGTTATGATAGTCCATCGATCATTCGATATCTTGAACCACAGACAGGCGACGTGTTCACAGCACGTTTTGCTGATTGTCATTTTAATGAGGAAATCTTCCCAATGTTAGGGGGAGAACAGAAACATACCGAAAAAGAAATTACATGGTATGTATCATCATTGTTACATCTGGATCCAAGAACAAAACAATGTGAAAAAGATGTACAGCAAATNCATGATAGTTCATCAATCATTCGATATCTTGAACCTTAGACAGGCGACGTGTTCACAGCACGTTTTGCTGATTGTCATTTTAACGAGAAAATCTTCCCAATGTTAGGGGGAGACAAGAAACATACCGAAAAGGAAATTACATGGTATGTATCATCATTGTTACATCTGGATCCAAGAACACAACAATGTGAAAAAGATGTACAGCAAATTGTGTAGTTGCAAAGAATAGCAAATCAATTACCAGATGCATTTACAGATGCAAAAAGGATAACTAAATCATATATACATGTTGTAAATGCTCCTGCTCGAATTGAAATTCCAAAGAAACAAATTGAACAACGTCATGATATCGTAAAACGCCTGAAGTGTGGAAGGTCAGTCCGTTCCAAGGATAAAAATCCTCGAAAAATAAAATTCATAGAGAAACACAATGATCACAAAATAGAGAATGATGTTCCTGAAGAAACACATGATGATCACAAAATAGAGAATGTTGTTCTTGAAGAAACACATGATGATGAAAATGTTCTGTCAGAACCACAAACTGACGAGAATCATGAAATCTCTATCAATTATATTAATATTGGAAAAATATGGAACCGAAAAGATATAGAAGAAATTGATGATATATTTTCTTATAATGTGGCAATCGACATCATAAATGATAATGAAGATCATGAACCAAAATCTTTTGGTGAATGTAAAAATCGGCATGATTGGATAAAATGGAAAGATGCCATCCAGGTTGAATTGGATTCGCTAAATAAACGTAATTTTTTTGGACCTATAGTCCTTACACCTGAAGGTGTAAAACCTGTTGGATACAAATGGGTTTTTATTCGAAAGTAAAAATGAGAAAAATGAAATAGTAAGATATAAAGCTTGACTTGTTGCACAAATTTTTCTCAAAGGCCTAGAATTGATTATGAAGAAACGTATTCTCCCGTGATGGATGTAATTACGTTTCGGTATTTGATTAGCCTAGCAGTATCTGAAAATTTAAAAATGCGTCTTATGGATGTTGTTACAGCTTACTTATATGGATCACTTGATAGTAATATATATATGAAAATCCCTGAAGAATTTAAGATGCCTGAAGCACAAAGTTGAAAACCCAGAGAATGTTATTCTGTGAAATTACAAAGATCATTATATGAGTTAAAGCAATCCGGCCGAATGTGGTATAATCGGCTAAGTGATCACTTGATGAAAAAGGGATATGTAAATAATTCAATATGCCCTTGTGTTTTCATTAAGAAAACAACATCCGGATGCGTAATTATTGCTGTATATGTTGATGATTTAAACATCATTGAAACGAATAATGAAATTCATGAAGTTGTGTCATACTTGAAGGAAGAATTTGAAATGAAGGATCTTGGAAAAACCAAGTATTGTCTGGGTTTATAAATTGAACAAAAAGAATGTGGAATATTTGTTCACCAGAAAAATTATACAGAAAAGATCCTTAGTACCATATTTAAGTGCTATCGGTGCCCTTATGTATCTTACAAATTGTACAAGGCCTGATATATCTTTCGCCGTAAATTTATTGGCAAGATTTAGCACATATCCAACGAAAAGACACTGGAACGGAATTAAACATATATTCCGTTATCAACGACGAACGACAGACTTGGGACTTTTGTATTCAAAAGATGCTAATCCAAGTATAATTGGTTATGTCGATGTTGGATACTTATCTGATCCACACAAGGCACGTTCCCAATCTGGATATGTATTTACTCGTGGAGGCACTGCAATTTCTTGGCGTTCAAAGAAATAAACGCTCGTAACAAGTTCATCAAATCATGCCGAGATTATCGCACTACATGAAGCAAGCCATGAATGTGTGTGGTTAAAATCAATGACCCAATATATCCAAATCTCATGTGGATTATCATTCGACGAGAAGCCTGTGATACTATATGAAGATAATGTTGCATGTGTTGCTCAATGAAATAAGGATACATAAAAAGCGACAGAACTAAACATATTCCTCCTAAGTTCTTCGCATTCACCAAGGAGTTTGAGAAGAATAAATGTATTGATGTTCGTCACATTCAATCAAGTGAAAACTCATCAGATCTCTTCACAAAGGCACTTCCTACGACAATATTCAGAAAGCATATATATAATATTGGGATGCGCAATCTACGAAATCTGTGAAGAATTGTTCGTGTCAACATGAGGGGGAGTTTACATGACTGCACTCTTTTTCCCTTACTATGGTTTTTATCCCAATGGGTTTTTCCTAGTAAGGTTTTTAACGAGGCAGTATAAAAACACGTAA
The DNA here is from genome assembly GCF_012295235.1 of Primulina huaijiensis. NCBI lineage: Eukaryota > Viridiplantae > Streptophyta > Magnoliopsida > Lamiales > Gesneriaceae > Primulina > Primulina huaijiensis. The sequence goes on from NC_133315.1 coordinate 5,164,910, forward strand.
TGAAGACAATCATTTTGATCATCATCACAAGGGGGAGCGTTGAAATTTAATATTTTAATATTGAATATTTGAATATTGAATGTTGAATATTTGAATGTTGAAAATTAGGTAAAATTAGGTGTTGAATATTGAAATTTGTGTGTGATGATGAATGTAATGATGTAATTTATTTTTGGATTATTTGTAAAGATTTTCTATAAATAGATCTCTTACTTGTGAAGAAAATCACAATTGAGTTGAGAGAAAAATATTATAAAGTGTGTAGTGTGATAATTTTGAGAGTTTGAGATTTTTACTTTTTACCGTAAATTTTTACTTTTCCGCAACAAATATATATTAAATGTTTTATTTGTACTTTTTGTCAAATGATGATTGAAAATAAATTGTGGTATATATATGTAACGATCATAGACCATTAGGCTGATCCAACATGGGCCTCGGCCCCTACCTATGTACCATGGGTCGTTAGGATGGTCCAGCATGAGCCCTAGCCAATGTCCATGTACCGTCACTCATAGAATATCCCACCTCTAGAAAGTGGTTTCTTTCGCTTTTCCCAACACTTGAACCCAGGACCTCCAGGCATAAGTACCTAGTTGCACCGCCGAGCAAAATCTTCGAATCTACGCCTAAACGACATGGACCAGCCCCAAACTAACACTTCGTAGGACCAAGACTAGGCCGTGGAACCCCTCCTGAACCAGCCCTACTCACGCCTACTGCCCTTACGATTAGGATCGCTCAAACTCGCCAAAAACTTGACCTATCTCGTCCTCAAGCTTCGATCCAAGCCTATCCCTTCTACCAGCGGACCATGGACCATTCCCAGCCCTGAAACAGACCCAACACGTCATGAAACAGTGCCTAGAACGAGCCATGCACGGCTGCCTTCCCCCATTCACCCGATCTACCCCTTCAAACTTTAACAATGAGAAAACCCCATCGTCCCTTACCCTTCCTCTGTTCCGATCCGATATGGCCCTTAGACGTCATCGAAACCTACTGAAAAATGACTCCTAAACTTCAAAGATCCGGCAGCCCCTTCGACCAAGCAAGAAAACGTGAGCTGCATGAAGAAAAAGTGAAGCCTTTCCATGAAATTTCGATCCTCGTGCACATAACATAGTAAATCTGATGTTTTTCATACATGAACACACAAATAAACATATATTGATGTGAATGATGAGAAAAACGAGGTATAGGGCGTGCCTTTGCGTTTTTACGCTCGAAAACTGTTGGAACATTTCATGTTCGCAATCTTATTTGATGTTAACAAAACTTGTTATTTTGTTTCTAATAATTTATTGAAGTGCGCAGGAAGATGAAACTGATTACCAAGCCAAAACTAAAGCTATCGATATGCAAACTGAAAGTTCCAGCTGATTGCCCAAACTGAATCCGCTCAACCGATATATCAAAGAACAGTTCAACTGATTGTCCCAGCTGATGAAGTGCTCAACTGATGAAGAGCCCAGCTGACCAGTTCAACTGAAAGAGTGAAATCAGTTCAACTAACGAGTCAACTAATTTCATCAGCCTAACTGAAGATCAGTTCAGATGACCAGTTAGGATCATCAGATGAATCAATCAGTTGCAGATCAAGACAAGCTTATCCAAGTGGATTCCAGCTACGCACAAGGATACAAAAGCAATTGTACTATCAAGGTACAATAATGGACGTTGTAGCAATACTTAAAGACAAAATGTTCTAGAATGGATGACGAAAAATTCGAGACACGAATCTCAAGGAACACATTCAAGCTGCAACGGATACAATTTGAGTCTTATTGTACGATCAGTTTCCCACCTATAAATAGAAGATCAGTGAAGACCAACATATAGAACAAATGTGTGTGAAGAAGAGAGGGCACACTTAAAAGTCTTATCAGCTTAAAGAGAGAAGCAATCAGCCCTGTTGTGAGGGAACATTTCAACGTGTTATCAGCTTAGTATAGAAGCCATATTCCCTCAGTGTGTGAGAACACCTTCGTGTGGTATTCGTTGTTCATGTAACGATCATGGACCATTAGGATGAACCAACATGAGCTTCGGCACATACCCATGCACCACTACTGATCATGGGTCGTTAGGATGTCCAGTTCAACTGAATCAGTGAAATCAGTTCAGCTAACGAGCCAAATGATTTCACCTTACCAATTCAAGACCAGTTCAATTGACCAGTTCAAAGCATCAGCTAGGAATCAATCAGTTTGCAAAACATGACAGGCTTATCTAATGGAATCTAGCTACGCACAACGATACAAAAGCATTTGTACTATCAATAGTACAATAAAGGACGTTGCAGAAAAGCTTAAAGCTAAAATGTTCCAGAATGGTTGTCGGAAAAGTCGAGACACAAATTTCAAGGAACGCATTCAAGCTGTAACGGATATAATTATTGAGTCTCACTGTACGATCAAGCTTCTCGCCTATAAATAGAAGATGAAGTTCAGTGAGAAAAATGTGTGGGAAAAACAAGAGAGAAAATAAAGGGCTTGCATATTGCATATCAGCTTACAAAGAAGCAATCAGCCTAGTTGAGGGAATACACCAAAGTTTTATCGACTTAGTTTAGAAGCTTATTTCTCTCAGTGTGTGAGAATCTCTTCCCGTTGTAATCATTGTTCAGTTCTCACACACACACACCACCATTGTTCAGTTAATAATCGTTGTAATAAAGTTTTCATAAATTATCGCTCTATTCATATATATTGCTTCATAATGTACATTTCTCTGTTTATTGGTCATATTATACTGCATATTTGATTTTTTAGAATGTCATTGGTTCCTGACTAGTTACCAATCGGTTATTAACTAAATGATTCGAGACACGGACAACGGTCTATGTACCAGATTGTTAGTCAATTAGACAACGCAGTTTCGGCCCGAAAGCGATTGCAATGAACAACATAAATAAACTCGAGTATAAGGTTCATCTGAACAATGTGACTTCGTTCCGGAAATGTGAGTTCACCTCGACTCGTAAATGATCGATTGTATGGATCTTATTTGAGTATATGTGGAAAATTGCTACACTTAACCTTGGTGAAAGCTAACACCTCTTTAATCCACGATATTTATTTTAGAATTCTAAACAATCATTGGATTATATTTGACATGATATTTTGTGATGATATATTATTATTGTTATATATTATGTCATATTGAAATAATGCAACGCTAGATATATTAACGTTGGACTCGCTATAAATATATAAGCTCATTTTATTTCTTTGATAAGCTCTCAAATACTTAACCTCTAATATTTACTTCTTATTTTTTTGTAAATTTCAAATTCGGAAATTAAAGAGTCAGGGCTCACTACTACAAAAACGGCAATCCGTTGTCGTAGCCATTTTAAAACTGTTGTAACTGAGGGTGTTGTTGAAAGTCCGTTCAACGACAACGGTTTTTATCCGTTGTGGTAGATCAAATTTGCGACGGATTTTAACAACCGTCGCAAATAAAAATAGCGACGGGTTTGAATAAAACCGTCGCTAACTCTAAATTAGCGACGGTTACATAAACCGTCGCTAGTTCAAATTAGCGACGGGTTGGTCAACCGTCGCTAATTTAAAATTAGCGACGGGTAGAAATGAAGTCCGTCGCTAATATTAGCGACGGTTAGTAATCAAGATTTCCGTCGCTAATTTGATTCGAAAAATAAAAAAAATACTTTTAATAATTTAATAAATCTAAAGGAAACTAATAATCCAAACTAAAATCGTGTAAAAGAAAAAAATTTAAGTGTTGTGAAGTAGTAAAATCGTGTAAAAGAGAAAAATTTTAAGTGTTATGAAGTGGTTAGAAAAATTTTACGTGTTGTGTGAAAGTGATAAAATTATGTAAGAGAGAAAAATTTTAAGGGTTGTGTGAAGTGATAAAATGGTGTAAGAGAGAAAAATTTTAAGTGTTATGAAGTGGTGAGAAAAATTTTAAGTGTTGTGTAAAGTGAGAAAATGGTGTAAAAGAGAAAAATTTTAAGTGTTGGGAGGAAAATGGATAGAAAATGGAGATATTTATAGACAGTTTGCGACGGGTTTTGGTTAAACCGTCGCTATTGGCGACGGTAAATGCTAAACCGTCGCATATTTTTATTTGGCAACGGTTTGGATTTAAACCGTCGCTAATATTAGCGACGGTTTCAAAACAATGTCGCTAAAAACCGTCGTTAAATTTAAAGATGCGACGGGTTTTTTTAAAACAGTCGCTAAAATTAGCGACGGTTATTTGAAAACTGTCGCTAAAATTAGCGACGGTTTTTCAACAACCGTCGCTAAATATTGCAACGTTTTCCAAAACCGTTGTTGTTTGTCAAAAAACCACGCTAATCGACAACGGTTTCTTCAAACCGTTGTCAATTGTCCAAAAAAAAACACGCTAATAGACAACGGTTCATAACGCTCAAAGACAACGGTTCTATAAAACCGTTGTCATTGATCCCAAAAACCGTTGTCTTTGACCCCCAAAAGACAACTGTTTTCGATAAAACCGTTGTTAAAAAACATACGACAACGATTTTTGTGAAAAACCGTTGTCGTATGTGTGTTGTTGTATACAGAATTTCTTGTAGTGGCTAAAGGAAAATTGGGTGAATTTGAATATTGGATAAATGAGAATGAGCTACTTTTGCATTGTATTTTTGGAAATTAAAGCTATGTAAAAGCTTTCGCTATTATAAAAGTTAAACGTTTTTGATATTGTAAATTAAATATTTATTTTAATAATATATACTATTTGTGATATTTCTGTTATTCGGATGTCACAAAAGCTTTCTTTTTTATTTTTTAAAAAATTAAGTATAAAATAAATAATATAAGTAATAGAGTGACATGTATTCCGATGAAATTACCATCTCACCCTTCAAATTTAATTTTAGGAAATATTACAATCTGCTAGGTACGAAATTCCTAGTCCCGTGTCTTACATTGACCCAAAAAAGACAAACATTTATGTTTCCATCGCAGAATACACATAACCGTCCAATAATAAAACCAAATTCAAAGAAGTAACCAAATTAAAATTGGACAAGTCAAATATAAATTATAAGGATACCATAAAACCATACTAGCTAGTTTAATTTTCGAAAATACACAATTCAATAATAATCAGATTAAGGATTTAAGTGATCTCGCTTTAACCCTTTTTCGGGTTCTCTTCTTCTTGTTCGGATCTTCGTCTTCATTGTCGTCGTCGTCTTCATCCTCGTAATCGAATTTTTCGTCCGTTTCGGATAAATTTGATGGCTCCATATGATGGCCACGATCCTGATACTCAGCTGTGTCTCCTGCGGTGCCGTTGGTACTATCTTGATCACCTCTTTTCTTGCCCCAACGTGGCCCGAAACCCGAATAATAATAGAATACATACGGATTACTCGAGGAGGGTACTGCCGATTTCTTGATTCGTGGGCGGCGCCGCCCCTCAGCCTCTGGTTTTGACGAGTTCCTGGCAGTGGTGTGGGCGGAGATGCTGTAGCTTCTGATCATGGATAAATGGTGATCGCATAGTGAATTGCCTTTTACAGCTTCTCTTCTGCATTTCCAGCTCTTGCCATCGGTCTTGCAGCACAGTATAATGGGTGCTGTTGGATTATTCAGCTCATCCGAAGGTTGTTCCGCCTTTGTTGCTGCGGCTCCGCCAGATATGCCGCCGGAATATTCCCATTTCATAGCATTGCTGGACTCCTCCGCCGCTCTATTATTATTCAAAGAAATTTTTGTGGATGCAAGCGCGAGACAAAAGAAAGGTTTCTTTGAAGGAATGGGATAACTATATATATAGATTTCAGTCGATAATCAAGCATTATTCAGCTGAGCAAAAAAGTTCATACGCCGCCCATAAACCCTAGCGATTATTTTACAAAAAATAAAACGATAAAAGCAGAAAAACCGAATTAAATAAAAGGGCCGAAATATTACCTTTCAAGAACTGCAATAGAATCCTGCGAGCTCCCATTTCCAGCATAACTACCATTTCCATTTCCCTGCATAAAAATCATTCGATACCGAGAAAATGGAAGCATATATCTATAAAGCAGCAAGAAAGACGAAACAGGAAAGAAATTAGAATGCTTCAGACTAATAACAGAAACAGATCACGGGATTAGCTCTTCCTGACGAACCCTAACGGAGGGGATGAACAAAAACCCTAAAAGAAGAGGATGAAAAACGGCAGAAATGCAGAAGAGTTCGATAAGAATAGCACAAGGCCGGCAACAGATCCACACCCATGACCAAAATGGAACTTGTTCTGAAGGGGATTGGACTAACCTTATACGGCGGAGAAGATGGTTGCGAGAAGTTCATGACGTCCCAGGGAGACTGATTGAGCTGGCAGACGCGCGGCTGAGCAAGAATTCCTGGATTCAGAGACGCCGCCGCATATATGAGAGGAGAAATCTTCGCGTTCTTGCGTATTCTCATGGCGGAAGGAGGTGCTTTTCGGCTGTGTGTGGAGGAGACGTCGGGGGTAATGGAGTGGGGGCCGTTGCAAGATATAAAATAGTAGATCCAAATTTGATTATTTTATTATTATATATTATATATATAATTGTTGTAATAAATATATTATGTATATGTATATTATTTATATGGATGTGTATCGGAGATTGTATTTAGTTTGTGGGGCATAAATGTGGGTTCTGAATTGATCAAAAAAATATTTCGAGAGATAGTTAATAAGAAGCTAAATATTTATTAAATATATATTAATTTTAATTAAATGAAAAAAATTGTTGGATATGATTAGATCTGTTCGTCAAAAATATATGCCTTCTAATTTTATTTGAACATAAAACTCAAATAATAATGTATCGTAACCAATTTTGTGAAACGAATCTCCAGTTCGACCCAATTCATAAAAAAAATTATTTTTATGTCAAAAGTAATAATTTTCATTGTAAATATACATCTGGTCTTCTCATCCCACTGATATAGATATATGAGACTGTCTCTCAATAAGTTAATGTTACTTGAAATAGAAACACAATATATCTTTTTCAAAATTATTTTAAAATATTTTAATTCTCTTAAGCGTTTTATTCTACCAAAGACAAACTATTCTTTTTTATATAGTTGAAAGATAAGTTTTGTTATAATTTTAGTTCAATAAATATACATTGTTTAAATTAATATACTTTAAATAAGCAATTACGCATATTTCTAATCCCGAAAGTTTTAAATGCTAAAAATGATATTTTAGAAGAAAAATATCTAATTAAAAGCGAATCTTTTTATAATTTCTTTGAGAAAAGCAAATAAAAAAAGAAAAACTATATATGTTGTTTTCTATTATAGGAATATTCTATATTATATCTGGAGTATTCGTTTTCTTATAATATGATCAAACGTAGTTTTTTTATCATCAAAATATATATTATTTTTCATAAAAATATAAAAAATTTATATGATCTAATATCATTGAAGGCAAAAACTTGTGTGACACGGTATCATGGGTCGTATTTTGTGAGACGGATCTCTTATTTGGGTCATCCATGAGAAAATATTACTTTTTATGCTAAGAGTATTACTTTTTATTTTGAATATCGATAGGNCAAAGGCTACCCGCAAACCAACAATCGGCTTTTTAAAATTCCAATGAGCAGAACTGTTGTGTCAACTGCTTTCTATCATTACATGAGAATAAGTGAATAACTATACATTTTATTGAGAGTGAGATTCTCATAAATGCTCAATTTTCCTTTCAACTTTGGTAATTAATTATATATTGTAACCAACTATATTTTATTTATAAATTTAATCGTTATTTTATTTTTGGCAAACTTTTTTTTAAGCAAGAGATTTAATTAATCCAAAAAATCTTAATTAATATTTCTTTTTGACCTTTTATTTTTATTGCACAAATCACCCTTGCGCAATTCTTTTTAATATTTATTATATATAGAGAAATGTATTAGTATTTATCTACTTTGTATCCATCTGCTAGATGAAATTTTAAATTATATATATTTTTTAATATATTAAAAAGCTGAAAAATTAATAATTTCCAAAATTGATTGTCAAACACGTAATTAGACTATTAAAAAAGTTATATAAGTCAATATATTTGAAACATTATCATATTTGAAAAAAAAAACCTCATTTACGGCAGTGGTTTTTAATATAGAAAGTAGGATATAATGTTAGAATTAATTTTCATGGTTTTGACATCCAAACAATGATTTTTTAATGTTTTTTTCTCATACTTAATGAATTTTATTATTCGACAGTCAAAATTTGAATATTTAAGATAAGGTCGACCCATTCCCTTACGAAGATTCGAAGATCCGTTTTTCAGACCGAACTCGAGATAAAATTTTAGTATCATCANAATATATTGTTTCAAATTTGGTCTCTTGTGAGACGGTCTCACGAATTTTTATCTTTGAAACGGGTCAACCATACTGATATTCACAATAAAAAGTAATACTCTTAGCATAAAAAGTAATACTTTTTCATGGATTACTCAAATAAGATATCAATCTCACAAAATACGACCCGTGAGACCGTCTCGTACAAGTTTTTGTCAAAACTCCGACCTCATGACGTAAATAGCCCAACCAATCTTAGCCCACCATCAAACTACGAGGTAGGTGGGTCAATCCGTCAAAAATTGAAAAATGATCAAAGAACAAAACTAACTGTTGTGAAAAAGTAAAAATTTACGGTAAAAAGTAAAAATCTCAAACTCTCAAAATTATCACACTACACTCTTTATAATATTTTTCTCTCAACTCAATTGTGATTTTCTTCACAAATGAGAGATCTATTTATAAAATTTCATTACAAATAATCCAAAAATAAATTACAGCAATACCTTTATCATCACACACAAATAGCAATATTCAACACCTAATTTTCAACATTCAAATATTCAACATTCAATATTCAAATATTCAATATTAAAATATTAATTTTCAACACTACCCCTTGTGATGATGATTATAATGATTGTCTTCATTACGTGTTTTTATACTGGCTCGTTAAAAACCTTACTAGGAAAAACCCATTGGGATAAAAACCATAGTAAGGGAAAAAGAGTGCAGTCACGTAAACTCCCCCTCATGTTGACACGAACAATTCTTCACAGATTTCGTAGATTGCGCATCCCAATATAATATATATGCTTTCTGAATATTGTCGTAGGAAGTGCCTTTGTGAAGAGATCTGATGAGTTTTAACTTGATTGAATGTGACGAACATCAATACATTTACTCTTCTCAAGCTCCTTGGTGATTGCGAAGAACTTAGGAGGAATATGTTTAGTTCTGTCGCTTTTTATGTATCCTTCTTTCATTTGAGCAACACATGCAGCATTATCTTCATATAGTATCACAGGCTTCTCGTCGAATGATAATCCGCATGAGATTTTGATATGTTGGGTCTTTGATTTTAACCACACACATTCACAGCTTGCTTCATGTAGTACAATAATCTCGGCATGATTTGATGAAGTTGTTACAAGCGTTTGTTTCTGTGAACGCCAAGAAATTGCAGTGTCTCCACGAGTAAATACATATCCAGTTTGGGAACGTGTCTTGTGCGGATCAGATAAGTATCCAGCATCAGCATAACCAATTATACTTGGAATGATATTTAATTCAGTTATTTAATTATATTACGTGCAAAAATACAAATTTTGAGATTTATGCGATATTGCTTGTGGTCACTTTACTATCATTCTTAAGTCCGGTCCCCACTATCGGCCCGGTCACCAATTACCGGTCAGTTCAGTTGTTTCACCCAGTACTGTGGCAGTAGTCTGATCAGACGTAAATCCGATCCCCAGTATCGGTCCGGTCACCAGTATCGGTCAGCTCAGTTCAGTTCAGTTCAGTAGCACCTTTGGAATACAAAAGTCCCAAGTCTGTCGTTCCTCGTAGATAACGGAATATATGTTTAATTCCATTCTAGTGTCTCTTTGTTGGAGATGTGCTAAATCTTGCCAAAAAATTTACGGCAAAAGATATATCAGGCCTTGTACAATTTGTAAGATACATAAGGGCACCAATAGCACTTAAATATGGCACTTCTGGACCAAGAATATCTTCATCATCTTCACATGGGCGGAATGGATCCTTTTCTATGTTTAATAATCTAACAACCATGGGAGTACTTAAAGGATTTGATTTATCCATATTAAAACGTTTAAGGATCTTTTCTGTATAATTTTTCTGGTGAACAAATATTCCACATTCTTTTTCTTCAATTTGTAAACCCAGACAATACTTAGTTTTTCCAAGATCCTTCATTTCAAATTCTTCCTTCAAGTATGACACAACTTCATGAATTTCATTATTCGTTGCAATGATGTTTAAATCATCAACATAGACAGCAATAATTACGCATCCGGATGTTGTTTTCTTAATGAAAACACAAGGGCATATTGAATTATTTACATATCCCTTTTTCATCAAATGATCACTTAGCCGATTATACCACATTCGGCCAGATTGCTTTAACCCATATAATGATCTTTGTAATTTCACAGAATAACATTCTATGGGTTTTGAACTTTGTACTTCAGGCATCTTAAATCCTTCAGGGATTTTCATATATATATATTACTATCAAGTGATCCATATAAGTAAGCTGCAACAACATCCATAAGACGCATTTCTAAATTTTCAGATACTGTCAAGCTAATCAAATACCGAAACGTAATTGCATCCATCACGGGAGAATACGTTTGTTCATAATCAATTCCAGGCCTTTGAGAAAAATCTTGTGCAACAAGTCGAGCTTTATATCTTACTATTTCATTTTTCTCATTTCGCTTTCGAATAAAAACCCATTTGTATCCAACAGGTTTTACACCTTCAGGTGTAAGGACTATAGGTCCAAAAACATTACGTTTATTTAGCGAATCCAATTCAACCTGGATGGCATCTTTCCATTTTATCCAATCCTGCCGATTTTTACATTCACCAAAAGATTTTGGTTCATGATCTTCATTATCATTTATGATGTCGATTGCCACATTATAAGAAAATATATCATCAATTTCTTCTATATCTTTTCGGTTCCATATTTTTCCAGTATTAATATAATTGATAGAGATTTCATGATTCTCGTCAGTTTGTGGTTCTGACAAAACATTTTCATCATCANGTTGGATCCAGATGTAACAATGATGATATATACCATGTAATTTCTTTTTCTGTATGTTTCTTGTCTCCCCCTAACATTGGGAAGATTTCCTCATTAAAATGACAATCAGCAAAACGTGCTGTGAACACGTCGCCTGTCTGAGGTTCAAGATATCGAATGATTGATGGACTATCATAACCAATATAAATATCAATCTTTCTTTGAGGTCCCATTTTCTTTCGTTGCGGTGGTGTAATAGGCACATACACCATACATCCAAAAATTCTCAGATTAGAAATATCTGGTTCTTTGCCAAATGCAAGCTGCAATGGGGAGTATTTATGATATGCACTCGGTCTGATGCGAATTAATGCAGCGGCATCTAAAATTGCATGTCCCCATATAGAAATAGGGAGCTTTGTTTTCATAATCATTGGTCTAACAATCATTTGCAGACGTTTAATCAATGATTCAGCCAATCCATTCTGTGTATGTACATGAGCAACATGATGCTCAACAATGATTCTCATAGGCATACAATAATCATTGAAAGTCTGGGAAGTAAATTCACCAGCATTATCAAGTCTAATTTTCTTGATTGTATAATCGGGAAATTGATTCCTCAATTTTATTATTTGAGCAAGTAATCTTGCAAATGCAACATTTCGAGTTGACAATAAACATACATGTGACCATCTGCTGGAGGCATCAATCAATAACATAAAGTATCTGAATGGTCCACATGGTGGATGAATTGGTCCACAAATATCACCCTGAATACGTTCAAGAAACATTGGTGATTTAGTTTGGATTTTGGCTGGTGATGGTCTTATAATAAGTTTTCCAAGAGAACATGCTTTACATTGAAACTTATTATTCTGAAAGATCTTCTGGTCTTTCAGCGGATGACCATGTGTATTTTCTATAATTCTTCGCATCATTGTTGAACCAGGATGTCCTAATCGATCATGCCAATTGGTTAATATTGAAGAATTATCAACTACCATGTTTGATTCAATGGGACGTATATGTGTATAATGCAATCCAGTAAGGAGCATTGGTAGTTTTTTAATCACATATTTCTTTCCTGATTTATATGTGGTAAGACACATATATTTCTCATTCCGTTCATTCATTGTTTGTGTATCATACCAATGGGAATATATATCATTAAAACTCAACAAATTTCTTTTCGATTGTGGAGAATATAAAGCATCATTGATCAAAAATTTTGTACCATTAGGTAACAAAAATTGTGCTTTACCACATCCTTTAATCAAGTCTACAGGACCTGATATTGTATTCACCATTGTTTTTTGTTGGTTTTAGTTCCAAGAAATATCTTTTATCTCGGAGGATAGTGTGCGTTGTACCACTATCAGGTATGCAAAATTTAGCTTGGTTCATAGCATTTTCCATATTTGAACTTCAACAAACATGTGCCATGACATAACATTACTGACAATACATTTATAAAAATACAATACACTACCATACATATTTAAAAATTTAACACACGATAAAATATTATCATACAAGTACATGGAAAAATAAAATTTTTTTACATATCTATTCCACCAGAAAATTGGTCATTGTCTGAGAAATCAATCAGAAAATCTCCAGCATCAAAATGAGTTGAATTATTCAAAGGTTCATTGTGTTCAGTAAAATTGGTCTCCTTTTCTTTCCCATTTAATGATTCTTTATAAAGTTTATAAAGGTGCTCAGGGGCTCGACAAATACGGGACCAATGTCCTGGAGTACCACATCTGAAACAAGAACTTTCAAATCTTTTTGAGTGATTCTCATTAACACTCATATTCTCATGATGCCTTTTCGGTGGATGGTTTGAGACGCTCTTTTGAGATGAGTTATAGAAATAACTATCTCGATTATTTTCAAAGCCACGGCCGTGTCCACGACCACGACCACTTCCACGTCCACGACCACGACCTCGATTTCGTCCTCGACCAAAATCTTGTCTATAACTATGATTTTGGTTTCCAGGTTTACATTCTTTTTTGCTTACGACATTTACTTCAGGAAATGTCGTTGAACCAGTGGGTCGTGCCTGATGATTTCTCATTAAAAGCTCATTATTCTTTTCCGCCACAAGGAGACAGACGATTAGTTCAGAATATCTCGAAAATCCACACACTCTATATTGTTTTTGTAGAGTTATATTCGATGCGTGAAAAGTGGAAAATGTTTTTTCAAGCATTTCCGATTCTGTAACCTCATGTCCACAAAATTTTAGCTGCGAGATTATTCGATACATCGCTGAATTGTAATCACTGACTTTCTTAAAATCTTGGAATCTCAACGTATTCCATTCATCCCGGGCGGTCGGAAGTATAACTTCCCTTATATGTTCGAATCTTTCTTTTAATCCATTCCACAAAACCATGAGATCTTTTTCAATCAGATATTCACATTTTAATCCGTCGTCGAGATGTCGACGCAAAAATATCATGGCTCTTGCCTTTTCTTGTGATGTGCATATGCCATTTTCTTTTATGGTCTCATTTAAACCTAATGACTCAAGATGCATTTCTACATCGAGAGTCCATGGTATATAATTTTTCCCCGTAATATCAAGAGCAATGAATTCGAGCTTTGCCAAGTTTGACATGGTGG